>NW_028139994.1:0-37860 GCF_965202585.1 Thalia democratica | reverse complement strand
ATTAAAATTTTGGAAGATAATTTGTTTCTTCTTTGTAAACAAGCAAAAAGAACAACTGTGATTTAAAAAACAGTTTCTTTAAATGCTGTTAGCTATGAATTAGTATTTTAAAAGTTATTATTATTATTGTTGTTACTTTAGTTAAAATATTTCATTGTTGCTTATCTTAGTTAAATTACTGATCAACTGTTTTATATATGCATTTATGAATTGTGAATGTCTAATTAATTAATTTTTGCTCAGTTATGCTAATTAGTGTTAATTTATTTTTGAGTTATGCAGTTATGCTAATTAGTGTTGATTGATTTTTGATTTTTAGTTGTTAATTGATAATTGATTTAACCTCTAACTATTTATTTACTCAAAATTTAATCTCAAAATTAGTAGCTAACAAAAGTAATTGGAAAGCTTTAGCCGAAATCGATTTTATTTGTAATTTGCTTTAATAAAGATGTTTTTGAATGAATATTGTCTTAGATTTCTGTACAACATATGTAGTACTAAAAAGTTATATACTATATTAGATTTATTTAGTTACTAAAACTGTTTGACAGTTTGCAGAAAGTAGAGGTAACTTAGTCAAGTTAATGAATTACTTGTTTAACAATGGTCTAGATATAACTTTTAATTATCCAACTATGAATTGCTCAAAGAGCTACTTGAGTTTATAAAATCTTAGTTTGCCATCGAGTTTTGATTAAATTCATTTTTTTAATTAAACCTAAGTACAATCCACTTACAGTGATTTAAGAAAACAAGCCTTGTAATCAAAATATAAAACCTTATAAAAACATGTTGACAGTTGTAAACAAATCGGTTGAAAACGATTTTATATAAAACAACTGATTGTGTAACATGAAAACGTCATATTATCAGGTAATTAATGACATAAGAGAATTAAAAAGGTTCTGAAATCTATCTAAAATTGGTTTGTCTGATTTCAATTAGCTTCTAGTTGAGGGGTCGGCAAACTGCGGCCCGCGGGCCAATTGCGGCCCGCGAAGGGTAAATCAGCGGCCCGCAAGCACGTTATATTTTTGAATTGAATGCGGCCCGCGAAAGAATATTTTGTAGCCCGCGAGCATGTAAATGTGGCCTGCTGAATAAAATATATTTACGTTTAATTTCTTTCGGTAATTCGATTTTATTTGATTAGTTGGTTTTTAAGTCTCTGAATAACATTTAAAAGTAATTAGAAGAAATTACTGCTTTAAATTAAAAATGTGAAAAAGGCAGATTAGCATTCTAACAGGATATTTTTCTCAGTTTCATAATAACTTCTTTTTTACAACAGCATTTATTATATGAAAAAAGAGAGTTAAGAGTGCATGGATTAAAAAAATTAGTTATATAATACCTATTTATAAAATAAACTAAATGCAAATGTTTTCCATTTTGTACAAAAGTAATGCACAGTAATTAACTAAAGTGTCATTTCTTTATAGCCTATATCTTCTTTTTCAATATTTTTTATATTTAAGTTTCTTTTATAGATTTTTTATTTGTAAGTGTTATATTATAGTGTAGCAGCATTTAATATAACATAGTAATCAAAATAAGGCTTTATTGATTTTTGTTTTGACACATTTTAATTTTTTAGAAATTTTCTTTGCACTATAAATTAATTTCTATGCACATCAACTTAAAAAGATGCTCATATTTTAAACCACATTTTATTTAATACTTTTGTTAGTTTAAGTTTAGTTTATGCATAATTTTCTAACGTTGTTGTTTCTACATGTAATATCTAAATTTGTACAGACACATTTAAAACAATGTATATAACATAAGTTAATATATTTTTTGTTAGGTATACATTTTCATTTTTTAAACATTGTTTTTGTCAAACTAAGTTAACTTTTATGCCTTGCATATCAATACACACAATTGCTGTTTTTTCGAGCTACCTATTTAATATAAACTAGACTTAGGGATGGTAAATTTATCAAGGTTGTACACTGTTAATCAAAATAGTTCAAATTCAAGCTAATAAACAACTAAACATTGACACACACTTAAACTATCGCTATTTGTAGACTTCAAATCTCAAGCCAACTAAGTCATTTTATAATTTTTTGGCTAGAACTGTTTTTTGTATACAAAAATATCAGAAATGTTTATGTTGACTTAGGCTGGCTTTTTGCTTGAAAGAGTGGCAAATTAAACTTATGATGTATGTTTTGCTCAATCCACAGTGTTAGTTTGAGTTATAATATATGTTAAATTTTAAGTCTTGCAGCTGATATAATTCAATATATTATTTATATTATTGTGTACATTTAAGTGTGAACAATCAGTGTTGCCAAAAAAAACTTGAATCCCGGAAAAGCTTTGAACTTGAAAAATAATGCTTAAAAGTTCTGGAAAAAAACTTGAATTTGAGATTTTTTGAATAAACCTGGAATTTCAAACAATTTTTCAATGTAAAGCAGGGGTCGGCAAACTGCGGCCCGCGGACCAAATGCGGCCCGCGAAGGGTAAATCTGCGGCCCGCGAGCACGTTATTTTTTTGAATAGAATGTGGCCCGCGAAGAAAATTTTTGCGGCCCGCGAGCATGTAAATGTGGCCCGCTAAGCAAAAATATACTTTAAGTCATATGTATTTGATTAATTGAGTTTTAAGTCCATGTATAACATTTTAAAAGGTTAAAAGACTTTACTGATTTAGCTTAAAAATGTGAAAAAAAAAACAGGTTAGCATTCCACCAGGTTTTTTTTTTCTCAGTTTCATAATTACTCTCTTTTTACAACAGAAAATTATTTTCTGAAAAAAAGAGTGTAAAAATTGCTTTGAATTATAAAGATAGTTATTTAATACCTATTTAGTAAATAAACTAAATGCAAATTTTTCCCGTTTTGTACAAAAGTAATGCACAGTAATTAACTAAAATGTCATTTATTTACAGTTTTTTTCTTATATGGTTTATATACCTAAGTTTCTATTACAGATGTTTTATTACTAAATGCTATATTTTAGTCTGCACAAAAACATTTAAAACAACAAAATAAGAAGAAATAAGGTTGATCTTATTTTGGTTATGACACCTATGGTTTTTTAGAAGTTTACTTTGCATTTTAAATTAATTCCTATTCACACCAATGAACAAAGATGCTCATATTTTAAAACACTTTTTATTTAATACTTAACGAGATAAAATTTAGTTTCTGCATAATTTTCTAAATCTATTGTTTCTACATGTAATATATAAGTGTGTACAGGCACTTTTGAAATAATACATATGACACAAATTAAAAAAGTTTTTGTTAAGTATACTTTTTGATCTTTTAAAAAATGTTTTCTGAAAAAATATGTTACTTTTATGCGTTGCATACTACTATAAACAGTTGCTGTTTTTTAGAACTATCTATTTAATACAAACTAGATTGAGAGTTGGTAATTTATTAAGTTTATACAGTTTAATCATAATAGTTCAAATTCGATCATAAAAGCAAATAAAAATTGCCACACACTCAGATTATGACTATTTGGAGACTTTAAATCTCAAGCCAATTTAGTCTATTTCAGTTTTTGGCTTGAATTGCTTTTGTCTGCTAAAATATCAGGCTAGTTTTGATCACTCGAACTGGCTTTTTTGCTTCAAAGTGTGGTAAATCATATATATGATGTATGTTTTGTTCAATGCACATTGTTGATTTAAATTAAAATATTTTTAAAATTTTAAATTATGCAGTTAATATAATTTGAATTATTATTTATGTTAATTGTATACATATAAGTGTGAACAATTAGTGTTGCCAAAAAAGTCTGGAAAAGCTTGGAATTTGACCTTTTACACTTAAAAAATCTAAAAAGGTTTGAACTTGAGAATTATCGAAAAAAACCAGGAACTTCAAATAATTTTTACATGTGAAGTAATGAAATTTCGATTTGACACAAAAATCTACCATATAAATATTTATTTAATAGAAACCACATTTAAACTAGCTTAACAGTATCTTTTTATTTTTTCTATTTTGTTTAAAACAGCTTTTTATTTACCTTTAACTTAATTTATACTAAAAATAGAAGCAAAAAGTTGTACTTATAAAATCTTTATATTGGTGCATTGAACCTTCGCTTTTAAAATGCCTTTACAATGGTTGTACTTTGCATTGGAACAAAACCGAGAAACACTTCTAAAATCTCAAAATTAGTAAAACCACCTGTAATAAAATTTCTAAAATGAGCAATGTTGTATCAGTCCTCTTATCTTAACAGATTGATCTAAGTCCTAATTTGGTTTTTGGGGCTAAATAATATTCAGATATCTTCTTAACTTCATGTTGATATTGAAAAATTAACACATCTACTATATTTACTCCAACACAAATTATCTAAATTAGTTTTTAACTCTAAACGGAATGTTTTTTTAGTATAAACTTTTGCTACTTTATAACTTGCCTAAAGAGTTTTTTCTGATAAGTTTGTAGTTACTGAAAATAATCATGTGCATTGTTAAAACTGACTTAAGCGATTTTTTTTTCGTTTCTCGGAATAACTCCAAACTAACGTTTTATAGTTCTTATAGCTCGTCTTATTACTCACACTTAATCTTTTTAAATGCAATGTTTTTATTTCAGATAAAAAATTGTTAAAATTATGAATAAAATGTAGGTTTTTGTACTTCATTAATAGCTTAATAACTTTTTATACAATTGTTAAAAGTGTTAAAAAACTTAATTGTCCGTTCAAGCTGAATTATCTTAATTTTTTAGTTATATATTAACTAATTAATTCATTGTTAACAAACTTCGATATTTCTTTATTTTGTGAACTTTACTTTAAACAGGGTTGACAAACAGGCTAGTTTAAAAAGTTTAAAAACTCAGACTAGGTTAAGGCTGTTCAAGAAATTTCTATAAAACTCAGCTGTATCTAAAAATTTTATTTAAAACACTTTGAATAAACCTTCGAATTCTCAAATTAGTTTTTATGACTGTAGTGTAGTTTACTAATTGTTATTTTTTATGTCTACTTACGTATTGTGCTTTGAAAATAATGGTATTTTAGTTATGTATTTAGGCTTGATTAACAGAATGTTTTTAGCTATTTTAACTTTTAATAATCTTTTATTATAATTTAAATATTTTTGATTTCAAATTGGCACCGTGTACTAACAAAGTACTTCATAAAAGTATTCGAGCATTAATTATGTTAAAAATTATTTAGCTTACCTACTTAGGTATTAATTTTATAAACTAATTACTGAATTTTCAAAAGAGTGCAAATTATTTAAGACGTAAAAACTATTGATTAAAAATAATATTTTTTAAAATATGAAAAGGTGTTTCATAATATAAAAAATATATAAAAGTGATTCATAAATGTTTATCAAGCTCGGTTTTTACAGAGAGTTTTGTTGTAAGTTAAATAATAAAAATAACTTATTAAGTTTATCCATTAAGTGTTTAAGAAAGAACATATTTTGTAAGACTTGGGTATGTTAAACAATGTAAATTCTATTTCAGTAGATATTTGTATAACAAATATGCATTCTATGTGTAGCTAAAAGTCATTTAAAGTAATAAAGTGAATAAAAGTAAAACTATCTCGACCAGAGCTGAAGGCAAAAATTTTCAAGTATAACTTAAACTAAAACTGTGGCCCGCGAAGTTTTTAAAAACTTTAAATTTAGCCCGCGAGCACCAACTGCCTGCCGACCCCTGAACTATTTTAACGAATATTAAAGTACATTTTAGTAAAAATGATAATTTTAATTAACAGATAATTAGTTACCAAGCATTTCTTTTCTAATTATCAATACTATTTTAAGCTCTCCAAACAGCGCATCTTAATTACTTTGAGTCCTTTTGTGAAACCTAGTTTTCTTTAAACAAAATATTACTACTTAAAACATCGTATTTTGATCTTTAAATTTTATTTTTTATTAAATTTGAAAGCAGACACAAGTTTGTTAATCTAACAAAGTATAAGTTTGTTTCATTACTTAAGGATTATTAATTTTTTTATCTTTATAATGTCACACTTTTATATTTAGCTATTCAAAATAACATTAGTAACAATAATTAATTGTACTCAGTACAACAGTATAGTTGAAGTATGATAATTTGACTTATAGTAACTCTTAAAATGTCAGTAAAATAACTACATTAATTGATATCTAATTTTATAGTAAACTATATAAATGTGGGCCAACATCTAAAGCCTCAGTTGGGTCAGGTTGAATTTATATGGGTAGATTGTCAACCTGACCTTTTTGTTCATACTTTTCCTTTTTTCATACCTTCTAAAAGGCATATGTTCAGGACCTGCTGCGGGCAACTTATCATATATATTATCTAAGTTGGACATAATATCTATAAACTACTTATAACTGCTAACTTTTAAATTACCAGTGGATTCTAAATAAAAATACTTAATGCTACACTAAGCTACTGATATTAATTAGACAACATAGTTTTGAGTAATAAATCTTTTAAACAAAACACAACAAGAAATACTAACACATACAAAATTATATATTACTTTTACAAACACTTTTTCAGTATAAATTTTTAGCTATTTTAATCTATTTAAAAAGACTTAAAACAATAAATAAACATTTAAATAAAACATTTAATAAGCAATACACTGTAAGAATCTAATAAATTATAAGGCATGTAAATCTGGCTCAAATATTTAAACAATTAAACACCAGTTAAAATATTCACTTTTAAAACAATAATTACAATTAACATTCAAAAAATAAGTTAAAGAGAAGTTGTTACTTCTAGCTGCACTCAAAACTAACTGACTAATCTCTTACACGACACTATATTGTCATATCTTGATGTTTTTTGCATCAGTATTTATTTTGAAAGTTTTTTGCAATTTTTTAACTTGTTTTTATTTTAGAAAATTTTTTGGTTTATTTTTATTTATTTGAATATTTTAAAAAATTGATTTATTCAATTTTAATAATCTTTAAAATGCTTTAACAATTATAGAGATAATTTTAACTTTTAAACAAACTATGTTAAGTAAAATTGGAGCATGGTTCAAAATTATCGCTGATTTAATTATTGAAATTTGTTTATTAAACCGAATGGTCAATTTTGTTTTGTAAAGTAAAAATAAAAAATTAGTATTCGATTAGTGTTCAGACTTTTATTAAATAGCTACTGAACATTGTTTAAAAAAACATCTTGAAAATTATTTAAAGTATTGTTAGCTTAAGTATAATATGTTGTTAATAATACTTTAGTTTTGTTAATTTGGTAATTAGTAAGTTATTTTAAGTATATTGACACTTAAAATAGTTTCTAAAGTAAACATCATATATATTTTTTTTAAGTTATAATTATGATTTACTTATTTTACACTGACTCGAAGTATAAGATTATTGCTGTTTTGTAGTTTCTTGCATAATATAATGTTACACATTTTGATTTTTAGTAAACAAATAAAGAGATCTCAACTACTAAAGGAGAAGTAATATAATATTTGTTCTTTCAAGAAATTATTATGCAAACTAAGTTTCGGTCAAAAGTTTTGTCAGTGATTATGTATTTATGCACCGAATTTGACTAAAAAAGAAGTCATACAAGAAAAAAATTATATTATAATGTTTGTTAAAACCAACATCTCTTGAGTAACATTGTTTGTTAAGTTACAAAAAAGTACAATTATCTATTGCTCGGTGTTGTTCTTGATAATAAATTTAGAGATTAAACTGTTTATTATATCAAATATAATTAGTTTAAGTTTTTAAACTGCTTAACAAATAACTACAGCAAAAGCCATGTTTTTTTTTAAACAGTTTAAGCATATAAAAAAATCGAATTTACATAAAACATAAATTTTGCAAACCAAGTTTATTTAAAAAATGAACATAGTTAGCATAAATATGCTACAAACTTTTAAAAAATAAAGTTATGTTTAAAGTGAAGTCATAACTGTTATTTTGCAAAATAAATTTTTGAAGTTTTGAAACGAAACAAATTTGTTAATTCGAAATCACTAAATTTAACTCAAACATCTTTCTTTTAAATGCTATTCAGATGTTTTGATACAAATCAATTTTTATAAATTATTTCGTTTAATATTTATAATAAATTTTTTTAAATATTTCCTTAGTAATTAATAAAATCATCTTTTTTAGTTGCTTCACTGTCTTTATAAAAGCAACTATGAATATCTTGTTCGAACATTTTAGACACGAGTCAAAACTTATAAGCTGTAAAACAATCTAGTAAATTTATTTCACAAAATACAACTATTTTGTCTAATAATTATATATTTAAAAACTTTGAGTTTAGTTTGAAATTGAGATGTATTTTTAAGTTTGAAAATTTTATCGAACAAAGTTTAAAAGCTAAGTTAGAATTACCTGCTGACATAACACTTTCTAGCAAAGAATTATAATCAAAACTTAGAAGGCCAAATAAGTCTGTCACAATTGTTAATTTTTATTTAGTTCATTTAAACAGTCTGTTTCTACTATTCTTTTAAATTGTATGGTAAACAAAATTTATTCTAGTTATAATTCTAAATTAGTCCCAAAATTACAAAGAATGCTACTAAATTAAAGTGTCCAAAAAACAATACACAACAAAAATATAATATCAGCTAAGTAATTTAATAGTTTGATTAAATTTATAAAAGTAGTTACACTTCAATTTCAAATTGTCTACTTATCAAAAGTCAATTAGGTATAAAAAAATAATACAGTCAGTTACTTTTGAATCTAAATTCTTAGAGCCAACTATAACTTTTAAATTTTCTTTTTAAATTTATTTAATATTAATATAATAAGTCAAACAAAAATATTAAGCTATTTGTGACGCATGTAATTTATATTTTTTTGAATAAATTTTAAGCTTTCTATTTATACTAGTATGAAATATATTGTTTAATATTTTTAATAATAGAAAGTTAACGCTTTAGTTTAAATAATTTTTAAAAACGCAGTTTTTTTTTTTTGATTTCATACATTTCTCACTTGCAACGTGTAAAATAATTTTTTTTAATTATGTTAAAAAAAATAATCAAGTTTTGATTATCAGGTAGTTTAAAAGTATTTTCAAATAAATAAGTTATTTAACGATTACTTTTCATTAATCAAAATATTTTTTAGAAAAGTATCATATCTTATTCGTTTGTTTTTCAAAAATCACGTTAAAATTTATTAAATCTGAAAATATTTGCTTTCTGAAGCTGTTTATGATGCATGTAACTCACATTTATTTAAATAACTTTTAACATTTTTGTTTAATCTAGTACGTAATATATAGTTCGATAGCCTTCAACCTTGAAATATTTTAAGTCACAAAACTGTGACTAAAATAAGGAATAATATTTATAATAATAGAAAGCTGAAGTTTTAGTTTAAAGTTGTTAATAGATTATAATGAAACGCATTTTTTTTTACAATTCAATATCACCATCTTTAATCGAGGATCGATCCAGCGATTGTCGACGTGATAAAGAGGTGATAACCATTACACTATAGAACATGGGTTGTTGTCAATAAAAAGCTTTGAAATTTAATTGAAAGAAAATGTATACAATTTGTGATGTCATATACAAAAATGTTTTGCAAACTTGCTTTATTAGAACCAAAAAATCACTTATATTTTTAAACTAAAATTTTGTAGAATTTTTTTAAAACTTAGCTCTTATGATTTTGTAATGCAAAGTAGTTAATTTCATGTAGTTTTCGAAAACCTTTAGACTATATCTAGTAGTCTAAGAATAATTCGGTACAAAGTGTAGATTCATTGTTAACTTTGGTTAACATTTTTTTCCATGACTCAATGAAGTCATACTTTTAACTTCAAATCTTTCAAAAACTTGATTGAAAATTAATAATAAAATATTTTAATTGGTGAACGTTGCGTTTATATATTTTTGAAACTTACACTTTTTTTTAACATTTGTTTTAGTATAAATGTTGTTGTAAGTATCTTAAAGAAGTAGTTAGTTATTAAAACATAACAAAATATTAGTAATCGTTTGTATTGCATTGACATTCAGAAAAATAATTAACATGCATCATTCCTAAATTTATTTAACACCATTAAATTAACATCTGTTGGTAATTTAACTCTAAAACGTTACATTTAAAATGATTAATTTTTGTTGCTGGGAATGCTTAAAATCGACTTTTCGTCTAACAATTTTTTTGTAAGAGAATAGCTATTAAAACTAAGCAAAATTTTTAAAAACCGCAAACTTTAAATAAAAATAAATTTACTTCTTATTTTATTTTTCACAAAGCACGTTTTTTATAAGGTTATTATTGCTTTAGTTTAAAAACAAACGAGATATATTTAATACTACAAGTAAAATTAAATGAATAAATAGAAAAGTATTTAATTGTTTACAGTAGATTTAAAACTATGAAGTAAAATATGAACGTTATTAAATATGGTTTATGAACTTGGTTTTTATAATTTAAATGCCTTAAATGTCTTTAAAATTTGTGTCGATTTTAGTGGTTCAAGAGCTGTTAATAAACTTCTTATCTTGTATAAACATTTAATATTAAAATATTCCATAATAAAAACTCAGTAAAACAACTGTATTAGTTGTTGTAGTTTTTTTAGAGCTGTATTTATTACAACTTACAAAGTATGCTAAGAGAAAATAATTTAAGACCGCAAATTTTGTACGATAGAATTTAATATTAAAATTTCAAGGACTTTCAACAGTTTTATTTTTATAAATTACATCACTCTTCGCTTTTAACTTAAGCTGTTTTTGGTTAAAGTTTTTCTAAACGTGCTTACTTTTTAAAACTTGCAAGTTTTTAACTACTAACAACAAAATTTATAATTGATCTCACAAAATTCTGTTAAAACAAAGCATTTAAAGCTAATTAAGGTTTTCTTTTACTCTATTTCACTCTTTTACGTTGTGGGAAGTTAACAACAAAAACTAAATTAAAATTATAAATGTTTTGTATTTGTCCTAGAAATCTTTAATGTTTTTAGTCTTTTTTTTACTATTTAGAAGAGGATAAACTATTCCTCGAAAAAGACTATTAAATTTAGTTTATTATTGATTGCTTATTAGAATTTTTAAACTTATAAAGAGCAACTAGTTATGATGAGAAGAATAGTAAATAAAAAGGATTAACTTTACTTTACTTTCGTAAACAAATGTTTTTTAATTCATTTTATAAGATTATCACAAAAATTTTAAGAGATAACAAATTTAACAATAAAAAATATTAAGTATAATGAAACCCTTTGAATTGAGCTCAAAGAGTTTTAAATAGTATATAAGTAATACAACGTACATTCTTACAAAAAAAACTAGCTTAAGCTATTGAGAATTTTGTTTGCTTATAAGTTGTGTCAGGTTAAACAAGCATTTGTATATAAACCATGTAGTTAGCGGTCATTCAACATTTTTGTTAAAGGTTAAACAGTGGTATTAAACAGATTTTATTAAATACCTAAAATTAAATTTTATCTGAAAGCAATTTATGTTCAGATTATTTACTGTAAATTTGTGAAAGTATTATGAACTTTAATTAAAACATTGAATTTTGCCGTTTAATGTTTTGATATGATAGATATGATAAAAAACATAAAAACGAAACACTAAATAAATCAAAATGCATAAAGCTTCTGAAACATAATTCCAAAAAGTTTGCGATTTTTGGCAATTCTTTGGAAATAATCGGCAAAAAGTAAATAGGCAGTTTACTAAAGATTATGATTAAAATTTCTTCAAAATGGGCAATCATTGAAATTAGTTTTAGGAATTCTTTTTGTAGAAAATGACACGTTTTCATTTACTGTTTACGTCATCATCAACTACTAACAAATAATTTATTCAAAGTTTTGTATAAATAACTTTATTGCTTTTAATTTTTGTTAAGCGACATTTTTAAGTCATTTTTAGCAGGTATACGGTACCTGTACTAATACAAACCAAAAATTATAAAAGAAAGATTACTTAAGCTAAGGAACGGTATTGCTATGTTATACTTAAAACCCCAAGAAATAAATGATAGCATTAACCTAACTCAGGTTTTCCCAAAGTGGGCCAAGTGGCTCCCTTATGGGCCATGACAGATACTCAGGGGGCCACGAGCAGCAAAGGGGTAAAGGTGGGGGCCATGAGCAGTAAAGGAGCCACAAGGGGTCATTAATATCAAAGTTATACTATTAGATTTTTTAATTGATAAATAAAACTAAGAGTAAAAGTAGTGCATTACAATTATTCAATGCAAGTTTGTTTAAACAAAATCACATAAATGATACTTTATAAAGTATTTAAACTTTATAGTTAAAAGCACAAGCAAAATGTCAATTTTTTAATATATTAAGTATCATATTTAAAGCTCTCTTAAATAATACAGTTTTGAAGTTAAACAATTATAAAACTGTTAGTTTTGTAAGATATATAAAATTTAAACAGTAATTTTACAATACTTCGAATTTAAAAGGTGCTGCAAAAAAGTAGTGTAGTCTAATGACAATTGAATTTTGTAAGAAGTTTTTTGTTTAATTATATTTAAGTTGGTCTTTAATACTATAATGTTTTTTTATTGTTGTATGCTTAGCAGTTACAGCTTTGTTAACATTTCGATATTAACATCAAAAACTGCTAAAATTCTTAACTTATTTTGTTTAAACTGAAATAACATAAATTAGAAAAATAATCAAGATAAATCTAATTTACTCACATTTTATTTTTGTATTTAAAATAAAACACTTATCTAAATATGATCTTAATAAATTCGGTTCATATTTTAATGTGATATGACTTAATGATATTTTTTTTTTTTAGATTTATGTTTAAAACTTAATTCCTTTTTAAATTTCATGAATTGACATAAAGTATGTCAAAAATTGTGGGCCTTAAAAAAATTTCTTAGCGTTTAAACACGTTTTTCAGTTATTGTTTATTGACTAAAAGATGTGTTTGAAAATGTCTACAACTAATTTATATTTAATTACAAGGAATATAAGCAACGAATTAAACTCTATTATAATACTTTAAAATTTATACTAAACTATACACGTTTACTTTTTGTATAAACTATCGTTATAAGTTTAATATTGTTGATTACTTAGTTGCATACTTAAAAGTTAATGTATTAGTAACTGCCATGCTAGTAAGCTTTTTAACTTGAATACTACAGGTACTATGTACCTGCTAAAAATACAATTTGAAAAAGTGGACTTGTAGCAAGCTTAACTATTTAAAAGAATATTAAATTTTATTTTGTATGTGACTTGTCGTGACGTAAGTAAAAAAAATGGAGGTTGTTTTAAATTAAAATCTAAATTCCTAAACTTTATATATAGTTATTAAAAGCGGATATTACTTACTTCAATAAGTTTTAAGTTATATTTTATAAGTATACCACTCTTAGTTCTTTAATAATTTATAGCTAATCAGTTAATAATATAATAAGAAACCATAAAATTATATATAGCTAAAAAATACTTAAATTAAAAAAACTTTATTAAATACAGGTAAGGTTTACCTATTTATAACCTGTATTCAAAAACGTTTATAACTAATTAATTATATTATAATTGATTTAGTAAATCGTTTAGCGGGCAACACATATTAGTATACTAATATGTGTATGGCAACACATATTAGTATATTAAGCGTTATACGTAGTTTCAAAAATTTGAATACAGACATAAAATGTTTATTAAACCAATAAAAAAAACACTCTAAAACACATGTTATGTTTTGATGACTTTTACTAACTTGAACAGCTTTACATTTTAACAGTACTTGTAAAACTTAAACAATAAAAAACATCTAATACAAACTAGCTAATTTAATACTTGGTTTAAATTAATCAACTTAGTTACATTTCAATTTTAAATGATTTACTAATAAAGATTATTTAGGTATATATACAAAACATTACCAGTTAATTTGGAATATAAATTCTTTTAGCAAATTATAATTTCTAAATTTTCTGTAATAGTATTAAAATATTTATTTTAGGCAATTAACAGTTGTTAATTATAAGAAAAAAAAATTTCCTATTAATTTGAAGTTTTGTTAAACTTTAAATTTCTCAAATTCTATTACTCGCTCAAAGTTAAAAAAATAAGGTTACAATAAAATTATAAACTGTAATAAAAAGTAGTACAAAAGTTTAAGTGAATAAAAATAATTAAACACTTATTTAAGTACTACTAACCAATTTGGTCAAATTATAGGTTTAAAATAAGAAAATAAAGTATATAAAAAAACTTTTATAAAGTATGTAAAAAGTAATGTAAAACAATATTGTTTTAATATAATAAGTGTTATAAAGTAGATGGTAATTGGATAGTTTATATTTAAGATTGTAAATAATTACCTTTAAATAGTAAATAGAAAAATTGAGGTGTTTTTTAATTATTTAATTTCTAAAGTTACATAATCACAACAATATAAAAAATAATGTCAAACATATTTTTTAGAAACGCTATCTGTTTATATAAACAATTTATCTTTGATAGTTCAGGAAAAAAAACATATTTATTAGCATTTTCATATTGTTTAGATATAAATCTCTCATATTGGTAGAAGTTTATAGACGAAAAACCTATTTTTTAGTTTCAAGAGTATACAAAATTTTGTTATGTAATTTACCACTAAGTTTTTTAGCTGTTTGATCTATTTGACGTACCAGATCAAGCTATTGGGCTGTACGTTCCTTCAAAGTTTTTATGGTTGCTTTACATAAAGTATGACTTATTTTCAATTAAAACAAACTTTAAGTTTAAGTGTATGACTTTAAGCGTTGAATTAGAACAACTTATAAACTCGAATTCGGTTTAAAAAACAATGTGTATTCAACAAACTTCCATTCATTTTAGAGTTCGGCAGCCTTTAATCGGTCGCAGGCCAACTTTCTTGCTAACAGTCTTGTGTTAAAAAGTTTTCCGTGGGCACTACAAGTTATTCCAAAATATGTATAAGTAATAAACATACAAAACTATCTTAAACAATAAATGTAATAAATTAAGCGAAAATAGAGCATTAGTTAAGAGAAATTCTTAAATTTTATCCTAACTGGGGGATTTACCGTAAAACTATTTTATTTTTATTTTTATTTTGTTTAACTAAAAAGTCGCCCACGGGCTGCATATTTTGACTGCACAAGTCGCTGTCTGCCGACCCCTGATTAATTTCACTATGGTAAAAAATAAATAATAAATTTGTATATTGTACAGCATAATTATTTGTTTAACTAAACATGATTGCTCGATTTACTTGAAATGTGAAATGTTATTTTAATTGGTACAATAAATATTGTAACATATAAATTTGTTAATATTTGAAATTGCACTCTGAAGCTTTTTGTGATTTGATTATTTTATTTCTGTGTGATATTCGCATAATGTTTCACATTTAAGTTAGTAAATTTTACAGCAGTTATTTGTTATTTAGACTACTACTCGACTATCATTAGTCAGAAAATTGCGACTAAATAAACCCAAAATACCGGTAATTATGATTTTAAGTATAAAATTTAAGTTGAAACGGTTCAACAGATTATTGCAAAACACAAACTTTACTTTTTTATTTCCTGTTCTTTAACATGCATAATATAGAACTATTTGTAAAAATAGTTTAAAGAACAATATTTTCGTTAGAAAATAGTTCCAATTTAAACATTGTATGTCAAATCGATAAATTACCAAGCATTTACTTTATAGTTAAAAAAAAGATTTTAGTTGTGTAATCAATACACATTTTAATGTTTCATAGTCGTTTTCTTAAAACTACCTTTTATGAACGAATAAAATTGCTTACAATATATAACATAGTTTAATTAAATTTTCATTTAGTTAAAACTTGAAAACTAAAACTAAAAACAGAAGTAAATTTAACATTTCAACAAAAAAGAAGTTACTAAGTTACTAAACAAATATTAAGTTTTTCTTTAAGTTACTAAACTTTTGCATTTCTAAGCTTTTTGTGACGTGGTGTAGTTTATTTTTGTTTGAATATGTCTTACATTTTCTATTTAATATTAATTTCATTGCAAGTAAATTGCACTTTATTTATAAAATTAAATTTATAAGTCACAAAAAGTGACTAAACATAGTATAAGTGTTAGTAATAAAAGAAAGTTAAACTTCTAATTTAAAATCATAAACATATTGTTTTGAAACGCTAACTTAAAATAAAGTATTTTTTAGCTTTTATAAATTTTTAAATAAAACAAAAATTCGTCTCTAGTAAATTTCCATATTATATTAATAAAATAAAAATGTTGTAAATTTTTATATAATTAGCATAATTTATTAAATTTTGAAGTAACGTGAACTCTTAAGCTATTTATGACGTATTGTAGTTTAATAGGTTTTAAATATACTTAAGTTTTCCTTTTGAGGTACTAAATTAACTAAGTTTTGCTTGTTACACAACTTTAGCATTTAAAGCGAAAAATCTAGTCCGAAAACTATCAATTATAATTGTAATAGAAGAAAGTTACGGTTGCAATTTAAAATTTTAAACCGATCACTTTTGAATTTTTAGATAAATATTTTTAGTTCTTCTGTTACTTTACGTGCAACGTATAGCTCTATTCGAATTTTAGTTTTAACAAGTTGTTTGTTATTGAAAAAAATTATGGTTTAAGTAATTTTGCCAAATAGATTAGTTACCAAGAATTTACTTTTCAATAAAAATTTTTAGATGTGAAACATGCGTAAACTGTTTTTAAACTTAAGTGAAAAATAACTTTAGTTTTTCATAGTCAGTTAAAACAAATTATTAAATTATAAGTGGTTTAAAAAATGTATTAAAAAAATTATTATTAAAAATTGTTATTTAAAAAAAAGATTTCGTAAATTTTAATACTAAAATTTTGCGACATAAAATTTTATAAAACTTTTGAAGTCCTGTATACTAAAGCTATTTACGACGTAATGTAGTTTTTTTTTTTTTAATGTTTAAATTTTTATATTTATATTAGTAGATATAATGAAACAGAACTTTTTTAGTCTTTAGTAGTTTTTAGAAGTCACTAAACTGTGACTATACTTAAAAATAAATTATTAAATGTTGTAAACTTAAAGCTGTAGGTTAAAGTTGTATTCAAACTTTAAATTTTTATTTTGAAAATTCACTGTTCTCTTGATATTTAATGTAAAGAAATATTTTGAAAATTAGTTAAATAAAGAGTTATTTTCTAAAAAAAGTTGTAATCTAAAAATATTTTAGCTAAATAGATTTAAAAATTTGCTTTTTAATTAGCAAAATAATTCTTAGCCGTGTAACCAATATACATCTTAATTTCTTTTAGTCCTTTTGATGAAACTTGTTTTTTTTTTAACAAAGTTACTTTCAATTAGAACAAAGTTTGAATATTATTTTAAATTTAAATTTAATTAAACGCTTTTATACTGTAGTTAAAATGAAGATACAATTTAGTTTTTTCAACAAAACAGAAGCTCACTTAGTTACTAAACAAATATTTAGTTGTCTTCATTGCAATATTTTAAATTTTAGCGTTATGTTTATATCATCGAAACGTATTTAGCATAAAAGGTTTAAGTATGATAAGTTGACTAATAGTACATTACAAAATGTAGATTAAGGTATTGCATAAACAAGTATTTACTTAGGTTTCCAAAGTATTTTTTTTACAGTTTTGAAATGTTTTAACTCTGTTCGCATGTTTTAAGCTAATATTGACGTAATATAGTATACCTATTGTGAAAAAGACTTTAGTTTTCCAATTAAACTAAAAAATTAACACAATCTTGCATGGTTTAAAACTTTGATATTTGCAAGTTACAAAATTGTGACTGAAACTATCAAAAATATTTGTTAAAGTAAAAATTAAGGTTGCAGTTTAAATTTTAAAATATTATTTGCAGATTATTTGCACTTAAAAAGTGCGATTTTGTTAATTGGGTTAAACAAGTAATTTATTATCAAAAAATAATGCAGTTTAAAACTGTTTTGTTTAATAGATATGTTACCAATATTTACTTTTAAATTGACAAAATAGTTTTTTGTTTTGTAACAAACTTACGTATAGTTATCTTGTAATTCTTTTTTTTTGTTTACTTTTTGTATAAAATGTTGTAACACAAAAAAAAATATTGACGCGACTAGCTGCGTGTTAAGCAAAAGTAACAACCCCGCTTCTTGCCACTTAAAACTTTGTATTTCAATCAAAAGAAAAAAATATACAAAATATGGTATTAAATACAAATATTCTTTACAAATTTTTTTATCAAAATATAACAACTTTTTTCATATCTATACTAATGTGTTACAGTATTTTTTTTGTATTTCTTTGATACTTTTCGTAACACATTAAGTTAACATAAACTAGTGGTAACTAGTTTAAAATAGTAGTTTTTTTTTTCTAAATATAATTCAATATCAGTAATCATTTTGCATTAATAAGCCAGACAAATAAATATTTACATGTATTATCTAAATTATATTTATCATCATTAAATTTATGTTTGTTAAGTAATAAATCAACTCTATTTATTTTATATTTAAAACGAATGTTTTTGTTGCTTAGAAGTAATGCCAAAAATTTACTTGTAGTTATACTATTTTGCATTCTTTGTTTGAGAACAGCTATTAAAACTAAATTAAGCGTTAGAAAGAGCAAACTATAAATAAAATAATTTTTTCAAAAATATTTCAAAAAGATAAGTTTTTTACTTCTTATTTAATTTTTCACAAAGTATGTTCTATGTTAGTTTAATTGTTATAACTTAACAATAAACAATGAGGTTTTGCAACAATACAAGTAACATTTAAGTATAAAAATGTTTAAGTATTCAAAAAGCTCTTTAAACTGTATAGTAAAATGTGAACAATGATTGATATATTATGTTAAAATTAGTTTCTATAGTAAAATTGACTTAATTGTCTATCTAAATTTATGATGTAGATAAAAAATTTACTTTGTTGCAAGAGCTCTTAAATAATTTTGAATAAAAATTTATTGGTAAAAAGTTGAACCATACAAAATCTGTTGGGTAGTTCTTAATTTATCATAGTTTTTTTTTAGTTTTATTATCGAGAACTTATAAATGTTTGTAATATGTTATTCAAAAAAAATAGTAATTAGTAATGTACGTTTTCATTTTTCTAAAGATTTTAAGAAATTTCAACAGGTTTTATTTGTTACGTCACACTTTACTTTTAAACACAGCTTTTTTTTTGTTTATAATGTTTATAAACGTGATTATTTTTATTATTTGCAAGTTTTCAATTAATTATAGAAAAGTTATACCATACCTTTAAAAGTAGAGCTGTAACACACTAATTCGTCACAAATACTTCTAATTTATTTAAAAAACCCTTATAAAATTTATAAACATATAACTTTTTTTACATAATTGATAAAACAGATCTAAAAAATATCAGTATTATGTTAAACTTTAACTTCCTATTGTTCTAAACACTATCAGCTTATTTATAAAAGTTACTAATTATACATTTTATTCCTAACAAGTTAAATCAATTTTAAAGCAAAATTATTTAAGCAACCTTAAATATAGGGTTCTTAGTTTTTATAATTTTTTGCTCAACTCTAAGAAGCATAAAAATATAAGCAAAAGATACATTTTTAAATAAAAAACTAAAATTAACTTAAAGCGATTCTTAACGGCAGAAGCTTAACTCGTTACAATTTTTTTTCAGTTGAACTATTTTCAACTTAAAAATATTGTTGTGGTAGAAGTATTGAATAAATTATATTGCACATTTTAAATTATATTGTTAGAGTCCAAGAAATTTTACATTTTTTTATAAACTACGTCACAATTCTATTTTAAATACAGCTTACTTTTGTTCTAAAAGTGTTTCAAAAATATTTTTTACTTGTCTTCTTTAAAATAAAATATTTTATTTATAAATATATTGGCGTTATATTTCTCATCTGGTTTGTATAAAAGAACTTGATTTTATACAATAAAAAAATGATAGCATGTGTTTTTATGGTTTTAGTTTTAAAAAGAAAGTTATAAAACTAACACGCTGATAAAAACAAGATTTTGTATTTAATAAATTCTATCTGTCAATAACTTCTCTCAAAAAAATAAGCAAAAGATATAACTTATACAGTACGTAATAAATACTGTAGAAAAATAAAAATAGTTTTACGAAATCTTAATATTATTAAAAATAGTTACTTGTCGAACAATTTTTTTTTTTCGGTTACTTTATTAGAAAAAACGACAATCAAACTCTTCGAGTTCAATTTAAAGGTAAAAGATCAAAAACAATTATATTATGGTTAATTTACTAAGAAGACTTTTATAAAATGTTTAATTAAATTAAATGTCATTAAAATATAGGGTTAAAAATTAAAAAGGTTAGAAAATTGGTAATTAAAAATATTAAAAGCACAAAAAATTTTTCTTACAAGGAACTTTTTTCTGAGGTGAACTATTGAATCTTACTTCGTTAAAACCTAAAATTTTTGTGTTTTTAACTATTTAAAAGTAAAAAACAAAAACTATAATAGAGAGCAGCTCTATATTAACTTAAATATAATGTTATAAACTCATTTATTTTTGGTCTTATAATAACTATTTTTTTAAGTAAATTTTTAACATCAGGTATTGTGATTAAAACTGAATACATTATTAAAATTAGAAGAAAGACTATTTTTAATAATTAACATACTAGTTAATATTAATAAAAGTTTAGATTGTCAAATATTATTCTTGGGTATTAACTGTTTCACTATATTGTTATTCATTATTTAGAATCTGTTATACATTTATTTGTCACACAACTAGATTATAGTATACAATTACAATTGAATAGTACTTTAATGAGTGAAACAATAACATTATCAAATTTTATTCAGTCGTTTTTTTTCAACGTTACGATTACTTATCCCAATTAAGACAAACACTTAACAATGTACTATACAATTAATTACTAAACGTGGTACTTTTAAAAACTTATAATTTAAAATGTTTCGTACTGCAATTATGTAATACGTTGCTAGTCTTCAAAGTCATGTAAAGTAAAACTTAACTACCGCCACTTTCATATATTACCTATTTTTAAAGTTTAATGAAACTAATGGTATCAAGTATTGATGTTTTGCATCGTTTAATTTATTTTAGCTGAAAAGATTAATTTTTAATAAATGCTAAATTCTTTTACTTTTTAGGCTTTAAACTAAATTCAAATATATTCTTACATTGTTATGAAAAGTCAGTTTCAATCAGTTAGAATACTTATTCACAGTTAGCTCAGAATATATGAACTAGTTAACATAAATTTATTAAACAATATTATTTATAAATCTGCGTTTAATTTTTTTTTTATAACGTAATCAAAAGTTTTTATCAATTTTACTGAAACACTTTTATAAGCAATGTTTTTTCATTTGTATTTCAAAATCAGTTATTCTTTGGCTAGAAACTAATCAATTAAGGAATAATTTTTTCTTAGCTTAATTGATGTGATGATTTTTTATAATTTCTTTTACATTGTTTAATATTTAAACAAACTCCGATGTTACCTAGATGTAATGAAATATTATCTTAATTAGCTTAAAACTGGCTTACAAATATTTTACTGTAGTTATTCATTTACATGAAAAATACACACTATATATATTTTTAAAATTTATATTAGTACATGTTGCTGAATTTTCATGACGTAATCAAAATTTTTAATCAATCTCTTAATAAGTTGAAGGTGTATATCCTATGCATATACATATTAAACGAAATTTTTTATCTTTGGCCGGGAGCTATCCAAATTTTTTTCTTAGTTTAAGAGATGTGCTGGTCATTATTAAATTGAACTTAATAAATTATTCACATGTCATGAATGAACCAGTTTAAAGCTTGTTTACAAATACCTTAAATTTAGCTATCGACCTGTGTAATCAACACACACTAGGAATGAGTTTAAATTTAGTATCAGTAATTGTTGCTGATTTATTAGGACGTAATCAATATTTTTTACAGTTAAATTGGTTATTAATACGAAACGGTAAAACTTTATTGTGAAAATATATTTTAAACTGTTTTTTTTTAATTTTATGCTTTTTTAGTTTGCAGAAATGTAGAAATATATTTTTGTTTGAAACATTTTTTGTATTCACTTAAGACAAGTAACTTAAGTATTCACTGAAGACAAGTTTATTCTATTTGAATAAGATTTTAAACAACTGAAGATCTCAAAGTTTTGAAGAAGAAACAAATAAGTTTTGGTTAAATAGAATAAATATTTTAGATAAAATAATAGTTTTATAAAACCTGTATTATATGAAAATATCATGTTTCGTCAATTAAAAATTAAATTCAAACTGATGGTATAGCAAACTTCAATATTTTTTATGTTTTAGAGCACAGATGTTTAGCTACAAAAAGTGGCATAATTATAATAAAAAACACTGTTATTAATCAAAGTAGTTAAAAACTAAACTAGAATTCATTAAGTAGTTCTTTTAAAGTCTTAGTTTAAAACTTAACGTTTGTGCGATTAGTAAAATCTTTGATTACGTCATTAAAAATTAACACAAATTGTGATAATACTTTCAAATATATCTATATGTTGACTAACTTATGAATAAAAATACAGCAAGAAAATAACATCATCTGTCCAGGACAAGACGTTCAAAGGTATCCAAGTGGTGTGCAACTCAATAACCGAAGGGTTTATTTCTGGACCTAATATTTCAATCGCTGTTTTGTAGTTCAAAAAACAATATAAACTAAGTTTTAATCAGTTGAAACTCTTCGATTATGATAAACAGTAATATAATTGAGTATATATATTGTTTTGTTTATTGAACGATAAAAAACCACTCAAAAAGTTAAGTCTAAGGACCTGGAATAATAATTGTTGATTTTTATTAATACAATTGTAATATTTAATAAAATGTTAAAAATTTTTATCTGCGTTAACATGAATTTTCAGAACTAAAAAGCTTATTTTTCCATTTACTACGCTCTAAGAAACCAACTGAATATATATTAAACTAAAATCTCTAGTTTTTTTACGAAATTCATTAAAATTATTGGAAAATATCAAGAAAACGAAAAATCCAATTTTTTTTTTTTGTGCCGCGTACACATATTGCTTTAATATTTGAATGATTACCATTCTGTTTAGTTAAGATATAATTGCTAAACATTAATCAAAACCATCTTTGTTTACAAAAGAAATTACAAGGTAACTTGATTTTCATTTGCGTAAGTTTTACAGATTCAATTTTATGGTCAATTATGCTTTTAATTGATAAGCGTTTTTGATTACGTTATGATTAATCAACGATCATGTACGAACGACGATTTTAAAACATAATAAAGTTTACTAAATTATATACACCATGGCTTGGTTTTTTTGTATTTTTAAACCAGTTTCTAACTGTATTAAACAGTTTGTTCGTACTACAAGTTGCCATGAGCTTGCATTATTTCAAAATCTAGTAGCAACCGTAAAATTAGTTTCGAAGTTGGTTAACAAAGTAACTGGCCTTATTTACATCTATGTATTAGTTGTTTTCAACTTATGTACCATGACGTTTTTTTAAAGTACATACATAAAACATTTCTATACGTAAATTTTCACAATCAAAACAAATATGTTACGAAAAACATAGTCGGTTTAAAGTGTTTTTCTAAATAAAACTTTTAGACTTAATAAAAAAATCAATTATTTCACCGCTAAAAATTTTCATTTTGTCAATAATATCAACAATAATTACTACATATATTTATATTTATGTAGTTAAATTCTTAATGTATATCATTTAAGTAGACGTTTAGTTTTAATTAATTATGCTCTACACATCTGTTCAGCTAAAGGTAATTAAATTATTTACTTAGGTTTTAAATGAGAGATAGTTGCCTTTTATACTGCTAATTAAACAACTTTCAGTAACTTTTTAAACAATGAATTTTAACGTATCTACTTAATAATCAACTACACTGTTAAAAACCTTGTTCACGTCATAAAAACTCAGCAACATGTACAAACATTAATTTAAAATATATTAATTTAAAATACATTGTATGTAGGTTTCGAAGGTCCAGTGGGTATTAGTAATTCTAACTGATTATGTTTATTATACAAGGAGATAATAAATGTTTTACATTACAATTTTTAGTTAATAAATGTTTTTTTTTCTTTTACTTGTGGGTACTTTAAAATAAATGATAGTTCTTAATTTTAAAAGCTAGCAAATTTTGATCTACCTAGTATAGGTGTACAAAATTATTTGTTTACAATTTTTGTAAAATAAAAATAATAATACAAACATGAAACAAAAGTACTTTCATACATTCATTACATAACTATATAAATATCATTAAAATAGATAGTAAAACATTTAAGTATTTAATTCGAAATTTACAGAATCTATTTGGTTTTAAACAAATAGTTAAAATTAATTTATAACTTTAACTATTTTCAAAGAACAAAAGTTAATTGAGAAAATAAATAACGAATTTATATGGTATGCTGAAAGTTATATTTTAATGCTTATTAAGCACAAATTTACTAGCTAAAGTTTTTGTTGACAGTAGTAGAATCTATACATCTTCATCATTAGTAATTTAAAAACCCTATATTAAGTTTGGTATTAATAAGTAAATTTAAATATCAAGGCAAGTCTTTTTAAATAATAATCATAAATTTTTTAGCAAAACATATTTTTATTAGCTTTATTTACACCTGTATATGTAAGATTTTCTGCTTACATAGCACATAAATAAAGCTTTTTTTAAAGATATTTTTGTACTTAACAAAAACACTTACACTACTTTAAGTGTATACAGCAGGGGCATGCCTAGACTTTTTTCAAAGGGGGTTCATATTTTTTTTTTTGTTCTTAATTTCTCGCTTAAGTACGCATTTCTTACGTATGCACTACCAGTAAAGTACGCAATATTTAGCCGAAAAACTCTGTGTTTAAAATTTTACAGCCTTAACCGGCTTATAATTAAATTAATTTACTATATAGTATTAAACGGATAGTTATACTTTATTTTTGAGAAAAGATGATAACTTTTATTTTAAGATTATAATTTAATTTAACAAAAAATGTAATTTTATGACAAATGCGTGATTTTTTTTAGTATACCTAGCAGTGATAGTTTAATTGAAGTTTCAATGTCATATCAACAAGAATTATTGCTAAAATACTTTAACTTTCTTTTAAATAGAATAATTTACAAGCTTAAAAACATAATCTTACTTTTAATTTGGTCAAAAATGAATTGTTTTTGCAAAAAAAAAGTTTTATCTAAATCTGAACAGTGTAAAAAAAATTTTTTCTACATTTTTTAATTTTTTGTTGAATGTAATAGTTAAACTTAGTTTCATATTTTAAAGTTGTTAGGACTAAATTTGATAATTTTTTTAGTTATTACTTCAATATTAAATGCTACAAAGAAACATGAGTAAACAACATTGTTTTGGTAAAAAGCTTCTTACAAATTATTTTGTTTTTATTTTAGATTTTTTTGTCATGAATAACAATATGTCACAAAGTTTCTAAACAAAAATAATCACATAGGGTTTAAACACGTTTTTAATTTATTTTATTAGTAGAAATTATTAATAATCTAATATTTTTGTTATTTTATGTACAATTTTTTTTCTTTTTTTTAAAGACAACTGAGTATTAAAAGTAAAATTGTTTTATAACAAGTTAATCTTAGAAAATATTTTTTTTTCAATATTTACTTAATCTATACGCTGCCTACTTTTTGTATGTATAATTATTGCAGTTCTGACTCCATTGATATAAACTAACAATCTTCAAACAACTGCCTTAACAACAGATCCGTCTAATTTAAATGTTGCAGGTACTGTGTACCTGCTTAAAATACAAATTGTTCTAAAATAGTCATTTTTTAAAAGTTAGATTATTTATGAACAAATATATTAAACGGTTATTTTGGCAGTGATTAATCGTGACGTAATTAAGAAAAAAACATGTGTAATATTTTGTTGTTTAATTTTTTTTTGTTGAAAAGTTTTTGTACTTAAAATATATATGAATTTGAAAGTATAAACTTTAGTAATGTGTAAAAACTTCAATATATATACTGTATTAATGTGCTTTAAAAGCTCTAAAACTAACTTTAAAATTTTTTACTGGTCTTAATTATACGAAAAGAAATTGTTACTTTTTTAGTTTTGTTAACTGTTACGTATAAGAACAAATGTTAAATAGGTGTCAATTCTTATTTTATTTAACAATATTAAACTAACTTTTATTGATGAAATAACTATACTAAATTATAACAACAACAAATTTTACAGTACCCTTCTTTTTTACACTGACATATGTTTCCTTGTGTTAACGGATTAACACATTTCAACTGAGCTTTGGGTTGGATAGAAGAACATAGCTCAGTAAAATTGTGTTAATCCGTTAAACATAGATACATGTGTCACTGTAATAAAAGAATGATACTGTATAATAACTTACATATATTTTCGAATAAGAGTTATACATGCTCGAACGGTCATTTTTGTACTAAGACACTTTTTTTTATTTACTTTTATTTTAAATATACAAAAACATGTTTTAGTTAAATATTTTTACTTATGTAACCTAACTGGATTATCTTTTAAAAGCTTTCTGTTAAATAATATTGTTTTGTAGTACAAAGTATTAACACTATTAGTTTCGTAAAGTATATAAAATTTGAATAGTATCTCTACAAAACTTTGAAAATAAAAGGTGCTGCAAAAAAATAGTGAGGTCAAATGACGATTAATTTTTTATAAGAATTTTTTCGTTAAACCACGTTAAAATTGAGTTTTTTTAAATTATTTCTACTGTAGTGTATTTATATTTTAATATGCTTAGAAGCACAGTTTTTTTGACATTTTGTTATCAAGATCTAAACTGCTTAACTTTATTAATTAAGTATTGTTTTAAGAAACTTCCATTCAAGTTTATAACATTAAAACAACTTTAGTTCACTCACTTTTTTTTCAAAAAACGCTATATTTAAAAAGTATCTAAGCAATGTAAATAAAAGTAGCTACATATTTTCAATAGATATGACTTAATGAGAATTTTTTTCGCAACTTTTTTCTAATTGAAAACTCTAATATCTTAAAATATTCTGACATCAATCATGTCAAAAATTTTTCTCATTAAAAAATATACTTCCGAGCGTTTAATACTATTTTAAATTGTTATTTATCGAACTAAATATGTGTTTAATAATGTTTACAACTATTAAATTTGCTTCTTTGTAAAATAAAATAAAACTTTTATAATTTTGAACAAGGAACTAAATTTATTTTAAGAAACTTAAAAATATATACTAAATCTATACACGTTTACTATTTGTATAAGCTATCGTTATATATATGACCTTGTTGGTTACTTAAATGCATTTCCAAAACGAAATGTTTTATTAACTGCAAATGCTAATAAGTTTTTACAATTTAGTTGTTACAGGTACTGTGTACCTGCTAAAAATACAATCGTAAAATAAAATGCTTTTTGTATGAGTAAGCTTAACTTTTTAAAATAATTTTTCAAAATTTACTTCGTCTGTGACTTGTCGTGACTTATTTAAAAAGATACAAATGGTTTTTATAATCAAAAATTAAAACGCAAATTTTTATACAAAATTGTTGTATTTGCTGTTATTTACTTTAATAAGATTTTTGTTATGTCTTATAAGTATAGCAATCTTTATTAATTATTATCTTAAAGTTAAGTAGTTATTATTATAGATAAAACCCTTAAAATTACAATTTTCATAAAAGATTTAAAGTTAAAAACTTTTCTTATAACAGGTAACGTTTACTTACTTACAACTTGTTTTCAATAATTTTCTATAATTGACTTAAAAAAAGTAAGTTGTTAATCGTTCTGCGAACAAAACATATTACTACTTCATCTGCATATTTATATAAAGTGTAAAAAAAGGTTGAATACAAGAAAAAACAGTTTATTGAACCACCAAAAAAGCGCTCAAAAACATCTTTAATGTTTAAATGATTTTAATTTATGTATTACAAAAATCTTTTAAACTTTAGTCAAGACAAAACAACTCTAATTAAAACTAGCTAACTTAAAACTTTCGTGAAATTCTTCAACCTAGTTAGGTTTTAATTTCAAATAATTAATATATTAAAAATCAGTTAGGTATAAAAACATAATACTATCAGTAATGTTTGAATATAAATTATTATAGCCATCTATGAATTTTAAATTTCGTTTAACATTATTAAAACTGTTATGTTAAGCTTTAAATATTAGTTAAATATGAGAAAAATTTGTTGTTTCTAAGTTTTTTTCTATTAAAATGTTTATTAAACTTTAAATTTGTATAATACTATGACTCGCTTAAAGCTAAAAAAATTAGTTAACATTTCAACATATAAACTGTAATAAAAATAAATACATAAGCTTAAGTGAATAAAATATAAATAAAGGATTAGTTAAGTTATAAATTTAAAGTAGGATAGTTATAAATATATACACAAACGTTTTAGTCTTTTTATTAATTTTATTTTTTTATCACTTAAACATATAAAGTGTTATATAAGTAGTTTTGTAACTGGATAGTTGTACATTTTACTGAATATTGTCTATACAGTTTTATTTATTATACAACTTTTTTTTTCAAAACAACCACACTTGTTGTAAAACTTAACTTGTTTAAAATCGAATTTGTTCAAGATATAGCTAACAGCTCTTACTTAAATAATTCAATTTTTTAACTTCATATATGTCATTATGCTTTTTTGAACTGTTACTATAAAGACAATTCTTCATTTTATTACTTTATTTTCTTGTATAAAAATCAAGCTCACTTATATAAAACACATAACAATATTATGTCAATATATTTACAAGTAAAGTACTTCAAAACTGAAATAACAAATTATAAAAATTCTTCAAAAGTTTTTCAAACAAATAAAAGTGATTTTAAACAGATTGTGACTTAATTAATAAAAATTTTATAAATTTCTTAAACTCTAAAGAATAAATTAAAATAGATAACTTAAAATATACATAATCCTACACAAAAAATATTTGCAAGTTGAAAATAATTCAACTGAAAAAAACTGCAACGAGTAAAGCAGCTGTCGATGAGAGTCGCTTTACGTTCATTCTTATACAAAAGCGTTTGTTATACTTAAATTATTATGCTTCTTACTCTTGATAAATAAATAACAAAACTTTATATAAAATGTTTAACCCTATAAGTTGTTTGACCCTATTCAACTATATAGTTGCTTAAATTATAATGCTTTGAAACTTATTTTACGTCATTGAATAAACTTAAAAATGATGCCGGAAAAATTTTCGTTTGTATTGTTTTTCAATGCAGGATGATTACTAATATTGAATTGTATTTTAACAACAAACTACTACTTTAAATTAGTCTTCACCAAATTAATATTAATTCCTACATTATAAAAAAACAAAGTATTTGTTACAAATATATTTAAACTCAAAGTTTACGCATCATATTAGTTTATTAATGTTTATAAGCTACAACTTAAAAGAAATGAATTTTAAAAATTACTTCATTTAATCATTATTTT
Source organism: Thalia democratica (assembly GCF_965202585.1). Lineage (NCBI taxonomy): Eukaryota > Metazoa > Chordata > Thaliacea > Salpida > Salpidae > Thalia > Thalia democratica. Next base: position 8,393 of record NW_028139994.1, on the reverse strand, counting down.
AAGACAAAATAATAAAAATACTTCTAAAATAAAAATACACCTTTGTTACATATCATTTATAAACTATTAAACTCAATTCAAAATAAAAAACAATCTTCATTGCCATACGAAAAGTACCAGAACACAAAAAACCTTACACTGTAAAACATTAGTATAGCTGTGTAAGAAGTTGTTCACTTTTGATAAAAAAAGTTTGTAAAGAATATTTGTACTTGATACCTAATCTTATATACTTTTCTTGAAATTAATAATAAGATCTTAAATGGCAACAAGCCGGGTTTCATAGTATATATCACGTCTGCAAAACAAGTAGAAGGTCACGGGTTTGAGCCCCGCCTGAAGATTTTTTTGGTGATACAACACTATATATTTAAAACTAAAACCAGTTGAAACGTAGGGACTACAAGATAACAAGACGTTTGTTAGCTATAAAACTGATAATGTTGCTATTTGAAAAGTAAATATTATTAACATATTTAATTGACAAATAATCGTAAAACTGCAATTTCCTTTGAAAATAAAATACTTCTTGTAACAAAATTTACAAAACAGTTGCTGATGTTGCAGGTAAACGGTTATTGGAATTATAAACAAATATGCCTATCAATGTAATATTTTTACAATTTAAACTGAAACTTTAGCTTTCTACTTTTACAACTTTTTTTGATAGTTTTAGTCACAGTTTTGTTACTTACATATATTATAGTTTTGTAACCAGCAAACTTAAGTTAATGTAACATTTTAAATGGAAAGTTTATGACAATTTCACACTATATAAGTTAATGTACGAAATAAATAGTTCAAAACATGTAGGCAGAGTTAGAAAGTTTCGAATTTTAAAATATTTTTATTTTGCAAAGTTATGTAAATTTTCTCACACAATACTTCTACCTACATTTAAAATATTTTTTTAGTCAACCTTATCATATTCTTTCCTCTAATACTGAATAAATTTAAACTTTTTATAAAGCGATAATAAAAACTAAGTATTTGTTATATATGTCAACATAAATAGATTAATAAAATTTTGTAACATTTAAAGTTAAATAAATAAAGAAAGCTTATGATTTTTTAGATCACCACAGTTGTGTTTGACGATGAAGTTTAGTAGCATCTAATAAAACTAATTATTATTTAAAATATTTTATGGCTTGTAAATAATTTTACTTTGTTCAAACGAAACTAGTTCCAACAAAAGTTAAAATGTGTGTAGGCTACACAGCTAAGAATTATTTTTCTAGCTAAAAATTTAACACTTGATTGCCTATCTATTTTAAGTTGAAATTCTTTTTTAGGAAAAAATAACTTTATAACTTTATTTTCAAAATAGTTCTGGACATTGCATGTATAAGAATAGTGAAATTAAAAATATTCATAACCTTATAGTTTGAATTTCATGCTAATCTGTTAACGATTTTAGTCTACAGCTAATTTACCATCCTTTTATATATTAATTCTCGGTTTAGTCACAGATTAGTGACTTTTAAAAGTTTTCATGTAAAAAGGTTTCTGTCTTATATTCACTACTTAAATAAATATAAAAACTTATGATATTTTTATACAAAATGAATTACATAACGTCATAAATAGTTTTTGAATGCAAACGCCTCAAAAACTTTAGCTAATTCTATGTTACAAAGTTTAGTACAAAAATTTATAAATTCTTAATGTTTTATTAAAACAGATGTAAGTTTGCCAAAAAAAATTTCAATAAACCACTTACAAGTTAATGATTTTTTTTAATTGAGCTCTAAAAATTAAAGATTTGTTATATAGTTTATTATTTATAAGTATAGCTTGATAACTAGTATATTTTATAAAAAATCTGTAAATCATATTATTTTCAATAAAAGCTAGTTGTTAAACTTAAATTTAAAATAAATATATACGTTGTACGCAAAAGAACAAAAGAATTAATAATTTTTGTTATAAGTTCTAGATTATTCTATTCACAAATTTTAATTTTAACAGTAACTTCCTTCTATTACAATTTCCTAGTTTAGTTAATGATAAATATTCAAGTTTTAAAACAAGCAATCTTTTATATATTGAGTAGATTAAATTTAAAAATTGAGTATTTTTAAAACCTTTCTAAACTACAATACGTCATATATAGTTTTAGAGTTCACATTACTTCAAATTTTATTAAATTTTAATTCTGCATAACTTTTTAAAAATTTACGATGATTTTCATTATACAAGATGGAAATTTACTAATTAAGAATTTGTGATTTAATTTAAAATGTATATAATTAATTGTAAGTTGCTGTTTAATAGTAATGATTTTAAGTTACAGGATTAACTATCTTTTATTATCTACACTTATACTAGTTTTAGTCACATTTTAGTGACTTATAAATATGACTTAGGAAGAAACTATAATTAACATGTTTTCAAACTAGTAATTGATAGAAAATAAATGAAATTTTCAAACATAAATAAACTACATTACGTCACAAAAAGCTTCAAAAGACAAACAATTCATAACTTGACAAAGTTATATGTTGCAACATTTTAATGTCAAAGTTAACGAACTGTTTTTAATTACTAAAATAAGTGCAAGTTTTTCAAAAACATTGTTTAAGTTTATAAATTTTTTGAATTCAGCACTAAAAGTCATAGACTTTAATTTAAAGTTATTTTTAACTGAAATTAAATTATGGGCAATCATTCAATTTGCTTATTGAATGAAGAAAAACTTACATCTTTATTTCAAAAGACACTGTGAGTCAAATTATAATATTTGAACATCTTATACTGATTAAGTTTTAATGATTTAATTATAACACTTTTTAATTGAACCTTTTTATATTTTTAATCAATTGTAACATATAGAAAATCTTAAAACTACTTTAGTAACCTAGTATACATATGTTTTCGTGAAGTTATGTCTGTTTTTTAATTTAGTTAATTTACCATAATAAAGCAAATTGTAAGTAACTTTATTTTGTTCAAACAGAATTAGGTTCAGCAAAAAAACTCTAAGAAATAGAAATTTTTGTTGGTTATACAGCTTTAAGTTATTTCGCTAAATAAAATATAAATGCTTGGTAACTAGTTTATTTAACAATGTTTATATTTAAATATATATTCTAGCAAAAAAAAAAAGTTTTTTTAATATTTTTGTCCAAACAATTCTATATGACGCATAGAAAAGAACAGGAGAAATAATAAAGTTAAGTTTGCATTTCATAATAATTTATTGAACCATTTTAATTATATGTTTCACATATAATATTTACAAATGCTGTTGATTGGTTTAGTAGCAATTTTGTTATGTATAAAGATAAAGTAATGATTTTAAAAATGTAATAACTACTATAATATCTACTAATTAAAATATAAAGCTTAATGAAATTCTTACACAAAACAAAATAAATACGTTAAAAAAGTGTTTGTAGTGCAAATGTTTCGAAGTGTGACAAATTTTTATCTTGCAGTGTTAACCTACAGTTTCGTTTTTCTCCATTGAAACATATCAACTGGTGGCAAACTAGGTCTTGCAGATGTCAAAATCTATAGCCTGCGAGGTTTTAGACCAAAAATAACAAAAAAAAAACAGTATTGAGTTACTTTTATATAAAAAAATCTTACAGTTAGGCTCTGGTTTAGTTATTAATCCTCACAATTGATCTACTTTTGCTTATATTTTTATATTTATTTTTTAAATAGTTTTTTTGCTGATTACTCATAAATGTTTAAAAATAACTGAGGATGCGAAAAAATTTTTTACACAGGGTGGCCTGCTATTAACTTTAAAAAAATGCTCTGCGACCTATTAAAAGTTTCGGAACCATAATGTGAATAAAAGTTTGTTCAATTATTTTTAAATTAATATTTGAGTTTACTAAGTTGTTCGAATTCAGCGTTCAGAGTTTACAGACTTAAACTTAAAGTTAATTTTAATTGAAAGTAAACTACATTCTATTTAAAGCAAGCATAACAACTCTGGGAGGGGGGTGAAACTTAAAGCCCGCAAGCTTGATCTGGTACGCCAAAAAAAGTCATACAGCTAAAAATACACAGCCGTGTAATACACAGTTGAGTTTTGTGTTTTAGTTATATAACAGCATGTCTTATTAGCTCAAAACTAAAAACAAACTTTAGTCTATATACTTATACCAACATGAGATTGTTATATCTAAAAAATATGAAAATACTAAAAATTATGATTTTATATTTATTTTATAGAACTGTTAAACTTAAATTGATTATATAACCAGATAGCTTTTTAAACATATACTGGACAGTATTATTTTGTTGTTTATTAGTGTAATTATAATATTTAAATAATAAAAATCATAGTAGTTATTTTGTTTACTATTTTCAAAGATAGTTTTTCACAAAATAAACGATATAACTATCAAATTATAACTACTATATTACACTTTTTATGTTAAAACAATATAAAAAATACACTGATTTAAGGATTAAAGGTTTTTTCTATATTCTAAATTTCCTGTTTTAAACCTATAATTTGGCTAATTTAACTGTTGAATAGTAGTAATCAACTATGCGTTAATTTATTTTTTAGTATTTATTTACATAATTTCTTGTATTTATTCTTTTATTAGAGTTTGTATGTTAGAAATGTTATTTAACAAGTTTAAAATTTGCAACAAATTATTAATTTGCAACAAAAAATTAATTTGCAACAAATTAAAAACAAAATAATTTTATCATAATTAAAAAATGCTAAGGTTTAACATAACTATATTATTACAGTACTTTTAAAAGTTTTAGTTAGCTTTAAGAAATTATAAAGTAAAAAAATGATTTTATTACGATTTTATACCTAATTGACTTTTGATAAGTAAATCATTTATTTAAAATGTAACTAAGTTGATTTAAGTTTTCAATTAGTCAGTTTTTATAACATTTTGTTTTATATTGTCTAAAGTTTAATAATCTTTTTTAAATTGTAAATTTGTTCAATTTAATGTAAATTTTTAAATTTTGCATATTTTTGAGCGGTTTTTTGTGGTTCAATAAACATTTAGTGTTTTTATTTAAAATCTTTGCATAAATATAAAGATGAATTATAAAAATCTTTGCCCACAGAGCGATTTATTAACTTACGGTTTTTAACTAATTTAGTTATTAACTAATTTAACTAACAAGTTATAACTAGATACCATTACCTATATTTAAAAAGTTTCTAACTTTCAACTGTTCTTTTATCAACTTATAATTTTAAGGTTTTCAACTATTTCACTAATTAATTAATTATAAAATAATAAAGAATAAGGTTGGTATAAATATGGAACAGAAAAAAATGTTATTGAATTAAATAACAGCCAATTTTAACAAGTTTATATAAAGTTTTGCATTTAAGATTTTAAAATAAAAATGACCTGTATCTTTTTTACATACGTCACTACAAATAACAGACCAAATAATTTTTAGTATTTTTTAAGTAGTTAAGCTTACTCATATCAAATACAGCTTCGAGAAGATTGTATTTTTAGTAGATACGCAGTACTCGTAATAATTAAATTATAAACTTTTTTTAGCATGTCATTTACTAATACATTAGTTTTTATTATGTAAATTAGTAATTACTTGTGTCATAAATTTAACAACAGTTTATACAAACAGTAAACATGTCTAGATTTAGTAAAAATTTTAAAGAAGTTTTCAGTAGATTTAGCTTTTTTTATAAGAATTCTCAAATTTATCATTTATCTTTTTACAAATAAACGAATAAAATAGTTGTAGACATTATTAAAAACATCTTTAGTCAATAAACAACAACTAAAAAACGTGTTTTAAACGCTCGAAGTTTTTTTATTGCCAAAAATTTCTGACATATTTTATGTCAAAACCATATTTTATGGGAAATGTCAATAAAAACTGTCACTGCTAAGCATACTACAACAAAAAAACATTACAGTAGATATAATTGCAAAAGGCTCAGTATTGATATAATATAAAAAGAATTCTAAAAAAAATTTAATTGAAAAGTTAAAATTGAGTACTAATTTCAAACTAAAAGTGTTATAATATTTTAATAGTTATACCTATTAAAGAACTTTAAAACTATATCTACTTCGGTTGTATTAGTAAAAAAAACAAACTAAAACATGTTTTTGTTTATTTAGAAAAACAACAAATTAAAAATTAGTTTTGTTTATTGCCCCTGCTTTGGATTATAAAGTTGGAATACTTTATAAAGTATATTTTATGTATGTGTTTTTGCTAAACAAGCTTGCATCGAATAATCGCAATGTACTGATTTTAGTTTTATTTATCCTAAAAAATCAAATAACTTAATTGAAATATATAATAAACAAAATTTAAAAATAAACCATTTAAACACTTTCGAACATATTACAAACTAAACATATTTTAAATAAACGTTAAAATATTTAAAGACTACTATAAAAATCATTACAACTTTACATTACAACACTTAAAAGTAGTCAAAACTTTAAAGTTAGATCAATATCTATTTTATTTAATTTTATATTTTTATTTAATATCTTTTAATTATTTTGTACTATTTGTTAAAATTTAAATAAAAGTTATGGTTTAACAAATTTATCTTTAATCTTAAGCTTTAACTTGAAGCGCATAACGAAGTCAACCATTCTAACCATAGTTAAAAAATTTATAAATTATGTATATAGTGAATAATTTTAAATTATAACAATTGATGAACATGTAAAAGATACATTCCATTACATAAATATGTATTATTTTCAAGTAACAGCAATATTCTAAAGGTAGTTTTGCATATCGTTAAGTTATTTGCTTGTAAGAAAAGCTTATGTGTATATAAACTATACAAAAACGTTTATGACAATAAACATATAAATAAAGTATTTAAGTTTACAGTAAAAACGTAAAAAATTATTTAAAAGTTTTTAAACAAAAATTAAACTGTAGTTAAAAGTGAACCGTGACGTAACGAATGAAAACCGTTAAAGTTGTTAAATTTTTGCAAATAAATTTAGTTGTAACTTAAATTATGTAGATATATTCACAACACTTAATTTTTAAGTTGTTTTTAATACAACTGTATTTAATTACTACAACAAGTAAAAAATATACTGAAGAGATTTGGCAATTAGTTTATTTTTTAGTTTATAATTTACATACACTATGACTTATCATATGTAAATATATACGCATCTTTCGTAGATAAACATTATACAAAAAAGTATAGAAAATCAGAATCTCTTTATTAAACTAAGTTTAAGCTATAGTAACGTTGCTGTAAAAACTGATTGATTTAATTTTAATTTTTAAGACATAAATTTTTTTTTGATTAACTTTATAAAATATGTTAATAAAGGAAAAAAAATTACATTGATTTTTTGCAGACTTGTCTCTTTTTTTATTAAATAAACTCATGTTCTTAAAGTAGTGTATGTACAAACTATTTTTTTATAGTTTTGATAACACTTGTTTGCAATGAATATGCAAACAACATTGATACACGATTTTTTTTATTTTTAAAACAGTAAATATATATATATATTTAGGTATGTATATAAATCTACGTAACATTTAGCAAAGAGAAGCTAAAGAAATTATTGTCTACTTAATAAGTATTTTAGCTTTTAATAATTTGTTTTAAACATGAGCAATTTTTTTTATTAGTAATTGAAGGGTTGACTGAAGTTGTAAGTTTTTAGTATTAATTTCATTCATGACGTTATGAAAACTTATGCAAATGAGGTAAATTGATAATAAAACACGTATTTGGAAAATCTATATCGTTATCGTAGCAAACTTATAACTTAACCTCACCCAAATAATTATTAAGTAAACCAAAAAACTACCTAATCCTTGGAATAAAAATAAGTAAAATATTAACCAAAAAAGGCAACCTTTAATCTACAGCTGATGCATAATTAAAAAAATGAGGATAAGAAAAAGGAACACCTGAAGAATTTTTTAAAACTAAAAATAAATTGCAGTTTAAAGCGAATTGTGACGAAATATCTAAAAGTTGTTGATATTTTTAAATCTAGTTAATAAAATAAAATGTACACGTTCATATTATTATGTTGCTTTAACCAACCGAAATTTCGACTTGCAAATAGGTTTTAATACAACTGGAAAAAAAAACTTTAGCAAACAAAGCTTACGGACTTGCTAGAAGTAACTTTTTTATTAATTTAAATGTTGAAAACGTTTAAATTCTTCTAATTTTGATTATTTAGATTTAAAAAACTAATATATTGCAGATTTATTTTACTTAAGTAAACTTTAGCTTTAATGAAAATGATTGAAAAATAAATTTTTTTTATTTTCTTTGGCATAAACTGTTGACAAGTAAATTTAGTAAATAATTCAATAACGTCAAACGCAGTTTAATGTTTACATTTTAAAATTATACTGATCTATAAGGTCTGCTTTAAACGCAAAAGGTCGCGGGTTTGAGC
>NW_028139993.1:0-37887 GCF_965202585.1 Thalia democratica | reverse complement strand
AGTATAGTTTTAGCATCAACATTTAGTTTTAAAGTAAAAATATTTTTAAAAAGATGACATTTAAAATTAAATTCACTAAACTAATTTCGTTATTATCTAGTTAAAGTGATAAAGTCTTTTTATGTTAAGTATAAAAGTTAAAAATAGAAACTTTTACAATAGTTTAAATCCTAATCAGAGTTGTAAACATATCATAGTAAAAGCTTTGCGAAAATATGCTTCAATGTAACCTAGTTTTTAACTGCTATATAATTAAAGCAGTTCAGTTAACTTATTTTTTTGCAAGGTATTAAATGTAAATAAATTTTATTATGTATTGTAAGTATACTTGAAGTACAAACTACATTGCTACAATCTAAATTTTAGCATTTTCTATCGTATTTAAAACTAATGGTTTTCTTGGTAATTAAAAAACTAAACTAAAAATAAAACATTCTGTGCATCCTAAGCTCAAAATTCCCCGAAAGTATGTTGTTTTTTTTCGGTCTTCAACTTTAAATTCCATAATATCTTGTGTAAGTTTAAAAATATGTTTTTTGCATCATAAAAATAAACCTTGTGCACACTGTGAGGACGACTGCATCATAGTAGTAAAAATAATTTCGATAACATACATGCAGTGTTATGAACCTAAGAGCACATTTAATTTTATCTTTACAAACAAATGAGTTTTGTTGATTTTTTCGTTATACTTCGTTTAAGTTTAACATTTTAAGGTTATCTTTTATTTTGTTTAAAAACTTTGTTATCGACTTGTTTGATTTATATAACTTAATTTAAAAAATTAGTACATATTTATCGAAATAAGCAATCATACGTTCAAAAATTTTGAATAATCAACATTTTAGTTTTTGTTAACATGCATGAATATGTTTTAATTACCATATAAAATAATTTTTAAAGTTCACTTAATTAGTTTGTTAAATGTTTGACATGATCATTATTTTCTTAATAGAAACTGGTCACAAATTAAAAAAAGTAGTTAGCATGCTTTTATAACTTTATTTTTTTCTTAAAATACTTTAGAATAAACATTTAAGGTAAAGTTAGTTTTTTATTTTTAACTTAAAAAATTAACTATATTTTACATCTTTCTTAACATAATTTTTTATAAAGTAAGAGCGTTTATTTTGTATACATTTTGTAATAATAGGGGTATATCACGTTTTTGTTCGTTGGGGCATGTGTAAAAAATTTAGCTTTTATTTGGTTGGAAATTTAAATTTTAGTTAGTTTACGAAAATAACTCAATTATCTAGTTTAATTTCAAAAAAATAGTTTTCTATAATATTATCAAACAATATATAGTCTCTTAAGAGTAGTATATATAGAGTCTTAAACTTCCCGTAAATTTAATGTAAGAGTATTTTTACAAATAATCAAAAAATTTAGTGTAGTTTAAAAAATAAGTTTATATGCTCGTGGGCTAAATTTAATTTAAATATTTTAGACATTCGTGGGCTGGTCATTTGCATCTGAAAGGCCGAATATGGCCCACGGGCCGTATCTTTGCATACCCATGTTGTAACCTCTGATTTTGCATAAGCTAGGTTTAATTTTTGCTTATAATTTTTAAAGTGTTTCTTTCAAAATCATTTATTATTTTCTTATTTAAAAACTCTGTCTAATTTTCTCATCAGTTTTATTGGTCATTTTTATGGTACTTTTTTTAGTGATAAGTAAAAACTTTTAAAGTGTTAAAACAAATTAGTCTTCAATTATATTAGTACTGTAAACATATTTACAAAACTAAATCAAATTTATTAAGTTAACTGATAAAATGCTCAAAGCTAAGTTTCTCTAATTAAGCAACACAACTTTAATCAATATCAATTAAATATTGACATCAAATCTAAAAGTAAATCTAAAGTTGTTAATGCTGTAGTGTCTGTTTAAACTAATAATTAATTGAATAGTCTATGACGCAAACTTTCAAAAATAAATAAACCTTAAATATAACAACAATGTTTTAGTTTAAAAAGATTAAGTTAATTTTTAAACATTAAGGTCTGAGCATTAAAAATCTATATAATAAATTACAACAAAAAAATTAAAGCAATGGGACTAGAAATTTAATTTATGTAAGTGTGGTGAAGAATTTATGCATTTCAAACTATCCGAGTTTCGTTTTGTACTTCAATTAATTTTCGCATACTACTGTTATCTATATTATAATAAACCCTGCTGTTGACAAAAGAAGGTGTGTTTTGTTTTTCCAAAAGACCATGTTGGACTAAAAGTAAAAGGATCAGAATGTCCGATTATAATGTAACGGTGTTTTTCTTAATATTTGGTGAGTCAGAAAAGTAGAAAATAAAAAGTATATATATATTGTTAAACTCTACCCTTATCCTTAATATACCTTACCAAAACATATCGAAAATTTAGAAAAAATTATAAGTAAAAAAAAATATTGAAACAAAATATTTTTTGACTCAGAAAATATTAAGGGAAACACCTTTCCATTACAACAAAATTTGAAGTAAAGTTTCAAAATATTTTAAAAGATTTGTTAAAGATTGTTACTGTAAATTCGGCTTAGTTAACACAAGAACCTTTAATTATTACTGTAATTTTAAATATTTATTACATCATGCTATATATTAATATTAGCTTATTGTTGGATGTTCAAAAAATTATTGCTTTGTACTAAAGCTCTTAAGCTGTTAAAAAACAAAGACAACAGCAACTTTTTTATGATAGATCATTATAAATTCCAGTTTAAAAGAATAAACTATAAAAAGTAAGTTTTTATATAGCTTGATTTAAGAAAGAAGTAATATAAGAAATAACTAGCTTATGTTTTTCAAATGACATTTATTGGTATGTTTTGAAGCCAGAATTTAAATATTGTATAAAACAAAGTTTTTTATAAAATGTTCAAAGTTTTTTTAAGACGTAGTTAATATTCATACAACTTTTTTTCCCTTACAATTTTTGAAACAATGATCTTTTTTTCAAACCATTTTGGTTTAATATAAGTGTTAGTAGACGAAACAGACCTAGGTTAAAAGTTTCATGCTGATTAAAAAACTTAACGCACACAACTCATGTTCCTAGGTTAGCTCATGCTCCATGTTACGCATGAGCTAACTTCTTAACTATTTTAAGTACAGCTTATTTTTATGCAAAACTATAAGCTTTTAAACTTCTGTCATTTGTTCATTGCTGCTTATGTTTAAATGGCAGATAATTCACTGCTTTCTTATTTATAATGCAAGTGTAAAAATACTATAATAAGTGTTCAAAGTAACTATTGTATTTATTACCCATTCTCAATGGGAAGAAATTTCGACCTTGTCAAAAAATAAGTAAACTGCTTAAAAAAAGATTAGATTCTTAAGCAAGTTGCAGAGCAATGTATATAAAAAATAACATTGTAAAACATTATACTTGGTTAAGATAAATAATTGTTTTGTATAACTTAAAATTTAAAAAAAATTAAGTCTTTTTTATTTTAAACAAAAAAAAAAACAATGAATACTTTTAAATTTAAGTAAAAAATGTAATGATTTTATTTAAATTATAGCTTATTTAAGAAATTAAAAAGCTTTAAATGTCTTTATTATTTACGTTTTAAAAAAGTAACTCATTTAAAACTTGTTTAAAATGGAAATTATCAAAAAAAATTCATAGCCTAACAGTTATAAGCTACACAGCTTTTTTTCATAAACTTAACTTTCAACAAAAAATGTGAAAAAGTAGAAGCTTCACAATAGGAGTAGTTACTGACTATACTTAAGCTTCTTTTTTTCTTTTTTTGTCTCATAACTTTCACAAAACTACATGTTACTATACTTTTTGACACACAGTTGTTTAAATGCGAGTCAAGTGAGAGTAGTATTGTTTATGAAAAAACATATGGTTAAACTAAAAATAATTTATTAGTAAATGTTTTATAAATTCTTTTACTTTTTGTTGTTTATTTTAGTAGAATAAAAATTATTTTGATAATGCAGTACAAGTAGTGATAAATTAAAAGAAAACTACATTTAATTATCCAATTTCAAAGCATTTTAAGTTTTAACATTAAGGCTTTATTGTTTTACAAATAAAGACATACTCTTGTACTTTTTTTTTAACTTTCGTTCATTGTTAAGCTCTATTTTGAATCGTTTAATAAATAGTAATTTTCAAAGTTTTTATAATAATAAAAAAGTTTAAAGTCTAAATTTATTTAAGAGTTAGTTATTGTGAATAAAGTAAATGATGACAATAAAAAAATTTTTAACAAAATTTTAGCTCTATATTTATTATAGAACCAAAAATAAGTATCATCGTATTTAGTTATATAAAAGTAAAAATATAGTTTTAGAAATTGTTGGAAGAAAATTTGAAGTTTTCAAACATTTCAATCATCCCTATGTAGGCCTATTTGGTTTGAATTAAACAATTTTTCCTAATATATCTGGTATGTACAGCCAACACATCGTAGAATTCAGCACATAAAAACCATTGGATATCAAAAGCTGAGTCTTGATATTTTTTGGTCCGTGCTTTTCCATTGTATGTAAGGACTAAGTGTACGTGTGCTTTATGATATTTGTTCCCTCTTCACTTACATATTTTTTTTTGCAATTTCTGTTGCAATTTTAAAGTGCTTCAATTTGATGGTTGGATAGAGTTTTTTAATGTCGAAGTTGACAAAACATTTGCTTGAATTATCATCTACTTGACCAAACCATTTTATTACTTCATATGTGATTTTGGATAGAGTTTTTTAATGTCGAAGTTGACAAAACCATTGCTTGAATTATCATCTACTTGACCAAACCATTTTATTACTTCATATGTGATTTTTTCATTGAATGATTGTTTTTTTTCTATTTGAGTCAAAGTGTTTTCAAGTATATCCTTACTTATTATATAGAGGAAATATTTGTCTGGATTAATTGTTCTGCACTCAATTTTAAGTGTAAAGTATGTTTTTTAAACTTGAATGTAAGGAAAGTGTCGACCTTAAAAAACTTTAGTATTTTCTTTTTTTTAAGGTTTAGAAAAGATTATTTCTTAGAAGTAAATTTTATATATATATGTTTTTAATACTAAAGATCCCAACTTTAAGTGAAACGTCGTTGTCTTTTTGTAAATATAATTATCATTAATATTATCTCAAAAAAATATTTTGAGATCTTTTGTCTTAAAAAAAACTCTTTCCACATACATTTAAAAAAGTTTTAATATATGCTTATACATAACAAGCTCTTATCTGAAAGAGATTTAAATCTATAGGTAAATAAACTTAATTCGACAGTATTTTTATCTGTTTAATTTTTTTATCTAAATTTTTGTTTTCAAATTTTAAAAAACAGCTTAATTTTAAGTGCTCCTAGTAAAATCTTTGTTTATAATTTTTCGACGGTACTATAAAAAGTGTTACATCAAACCATTATTTAAATGAACATTTTAAAAGATTTTAAATAAATCCATGAAAAAATTGTCATTCTGTGTTAAAGTGACCCCGTGCTAAAAAGACGCCGTGCTAAATTGACGACCCGTACAAAAGTGACGCTGTACTTTTCTGACATCTACCCAACCCTAAAGATAAAAGAAACGAAAACAAACAAGAAAGATTGTGTTCTTTAATCTCCTCTACTGTCAATAAACATAAACTTAAATAGAAGAATACTTCTTTGACCAAATTGAGAAACAATTTCGAAACGACAGCACGAAAAAGAATTTTAACAGAACAAAATGCAATGTAATCTACTGTAATAAGAAACATGTTAATCATTAATAAGTCGTCACAACAAAAAGTACTATGTAAAACAAACAATAAAAAGATCAAGACAGTAGTATGTACAGCTAGGACAAAAAAAAAAACTCCTACCCGTTAAATAATAAGTGTTTGCAGGAGAATGTTGTACATAAGGTTAATTTTTTTTTTCAAAACTATTTATAGTTTATTTTGATTATGAACTTTACAAAATTTATTACAATAACAAACACTTTCCTAAATTTCTTTGACTGAAATATTTAGTTTGAATTTTTTGTAAAGCATTTGATATTGTAGATAGAAATATCTTACTTATGAAATTGCAAAGTTATGATTGAGCTCATATCTAGATGGAAGTCGTTATCTTTAGAGGATACGAGTCAACCTGTGAAAAAAGTGAAGTTGGGGTACCACAAAGCTAAGTATTAAGACCGTTGTTATTCCTAATACATAAGAACGACTTACAGAACAAAACCAGTCTTAACGTCCTTAATTTTGTAGATGATAAAATGTTATAGAAGACATTCACAGAAGACATACACAAAATTATTGTAATAATTTTACACAGTACTAAAAAAGGTATCAGATTGGCTTATGGAAACAAAGCTAACTAAATCTTAAATAAACTAGAAGCTTGATTCTATATCAATCAAAAAAATATTTTATTTTTAATTTTGGATCTTAATATAAAAATAGGTAAAAGATTATAACAAACACATATAGCGTTAAAAACGTCGGAATAATTATAGATAAAACCTTAAAATGGTCAGAACACATAGAAACTATAAAAAAAATTCAAAAAACATTAGGTATCTTACTAAAACAAGACACTTATTTAAATTAAAAAGTGTTACATTTGATTCTGATTTCTATGCTTATGAGCAACGTTAGATATGGATTGTTGTGCTGGGGAACACAAATAAAAAATTCATAAATGATATAAATGTTCTCAAAAACAGAGCACTTAGATGCATACTTTATAAAAAACATGATGATAGCGTAAGATAACTGAAAACTCAGAAAAAAATATTAGATGTTGAAAGTCTGTATCTATAAGATTTAGATCTGTTTATGTTTAAGTTTAACAATAATCTGTTACCAGGTAACTTTAAAACCTACTATAAAATCGTACAAAATGTCCATATTTATCATAATCAGGTCTTTAAAAAAATTTTTTTCCTACCTAGATTCAACAGCAAAATAGGTCATAAATCGCATTCCTACCAAGAAAAAAGTTATGGACTGAAATACCATTATGTTTTAAAAATATAAGTGCTTTTGTAAAATTCCAGCATGAACTTAAAAGTTATCTATCGAAAAGTGATTAACAAGGTTATTAATGATCATTAAATTTTGTCTATTTACGTTTGTTTAAGGAGTTAATAGTATTTGTCAATTGATAAGCAAATTTTTTATCTACTTATTAATTTTTAGTTAAAAAGCTGAATTATTCGCTTACAATAAATAACAGTTGTATAGCCTCCTAGATTGCAGCATTTTCTACCTGGTCTTTTTTTATATTGTTTTTTTAGATTACTAGTTCGAGTTAAGTTCAAAATACTTACAAACTTTTTGTTTTATTTCGCATGCCAACGTAAAAAAAAGTTATAAATGTATATAGTTTAAATGAAAATTAAGTATTTGAAAAGTACGCTGAGATACATGTTTCAAGCAAACTTATATTGAAAAATCTCTTTTTATGAGAAAATCAAAAAAAAAGAAAAAACTTCATTTTTATGTTTATAAATACTTTTAGCCTTGTAATATTACAATTTTGGGCTAAGACAAGTATTAAAATAAAAATAAAAAGTATGTTCTAAAACAGAAGGAAATATGTTGTTGTTTATATTATAGTTATGATTTTTTTTGTTTTTTTATTAGAAACATAAATTTAACATTACTTGTCTTTTTATTTTTATTTATAAAAATTAAGTTCGCCCTAAGTAAAATTAAATTTTCTTAAGTTATTAAAAATTTATGCAATAATTCATCGAATGAAAATTAGTATTTAATGTTAATTTGATTTACACAAACAAAATAAAAATCAAACTTTTTACACAAAACACTGATAAAATTGAACGTAAAGATATTTTAGCGGATTAAATTTTTACTTTATTTAATGAGGTTGTAATCTATCATTCAAGTATTCAAATGTTTGCTATTAATATTGTTTATATCCTTTTATAAGTTGATGAAAAGTTATATCTATTTTTTAGTTCTTATGCTACTAAACAAGCTTTTAAGTACATTTTTATACAAAAAGTTCAGTTAAATTTCGTATTAGTTTTTTCTTTCATTCAGTTAAACTGATTGTTTTATTAGTAAAGATTTAAACCTATAAATGATAAAAAAGTTGAATCTAATTGCTCGTGAGAAATATTATAAGCATGAGTCAATAACCAAAAAGTTCCTTTGTATAACCGGTCCAGACTTGTTAAAATGCTAATTATTACTATGGTAATTCAGCAATGAAGCGTATAAAATTTGGTTTGTTTTAAGTTAATAATTTCACGCTCGAGTAAACAAAGCAGAGCTTTTTAACATGTCTGAACCGGTCCTTAGACCAAACTTTCTGAGCGCTTTTTTTATCGTTCAATAAACAATTTTTATGTCATAAACATACTAGAACGAAAATAGTTAAAGAAAAACTCCTGTTCTTCAAATACTTATTAGCAAATAAAAATCTGATAAGAAAACAAGTATAGATATAAACACACATACATAATATTGTTATTATATTGTTTATTGTACAATTTCGGACTAAGGCATCAAAACCCAAACCCCTTAAACAAGACACACGAGAAGGGCAATAGAAAAAAAAATTTTTTTTTCAACAAATTAAGATTGAAATAAACGTAAACTAGAAACTAAACAAAGTTAAACTTATAAATAAATAATTAATAAGTATAAACAATTCGTTTAATATAAAAGGTGATAACTTGGTACATTTAAAAAAGAAATGGTGTAGCACATCTATAGAAAATTACTAACAAAAAGATCACTTTCAAGAAAAAAATTTTATAGTACATAAGACATTAACACATTTGTACAAAACTAAAAAAACCTATTTAATAGTCTGTTAGAGGGAGACGTAGGAAATAAAAGTAGCTAATATAAAAAAAAGAAAGAGTTATTAGTTATCTTATATAAGATAAATAATAATAGTATTTTTTTTTGAAAACATGCAAAATAGTCATGCAAAAATTACACATTTATATGAACTAAAAAATCTTTTTCAACCATTCAAGAATGATTAGCTTTTGAAAAGTATAACATTTTTTTCTTGTTTTAATTAATTGTTTTTCTTGTTTTAATTAATTAACTTGAAAAATTAATTGTTATACATTTATATATATATATGTATATATATTTATTTGTTTCAAGCTCTGCATTAAACGATAAAAAAAAATAAATTAAAATTGTTAAAATTTATATAACTCCGTTTTTCAATAAATAAAAATCGAAGGAAACTTGCTCAGAAAATTAGTGCTAAACAAGAACTGACTTAAACTATTGACCTTTTTTAATAAGTAAAATAAAATAATTTAAATTTAGAATTCTTTAAAGTTAATATATTTAAAGCGTAGAAATTAATTCTTTTATTCAAAAATATTTTTTCTCACTTAATTAGTTTGATAATTTTCAAAATTTTTTGTTTAATTTAAACTTAAACGTACTTAACATTTTCTTTATAAACAAGGTACTTTAACGCTTGAAAACCTATGAAGGTTGTTTATAGCTTCACAATATTCTACCGACAATTCATTTTCGTTTGTTTCATAAGTACTCATTTTCGACATGCAGTCATGAATAGCAAAAATTTTGTTTTCTATAGAAAAAGCACTAATGGTAGGAAACCTGTTAAGTTGTAGTGATTTAATAGTAATAAACTTTTTAGAAATGTTGTCATAAACTTCACAACTGTCTTCTCTCCTTGGAATTACATACAACTTGTTCTCAACAACAACTAAACTGTGTCTAAATTTACTGGAGTTCATATTTGGCATGGTTGACCATTTATTTGGTAGAACATCGTATGATTCAACAGAATTTAAAACATTTCCATTATTATTCTTTCCACCAGAAACTACAATTCTTTCTTAAAAACTGCACAGGCTGCACTCGACCTTGCCTCTTTCATTTTGTCGACTTTTTTCCAAATGTAATCACTTTTATTAAATTTCAAACAAGAACTAGTGTTAACGCCACCTCTGTTACCTCCAATAATAATTAATTCATTTATGAATGCGCAAACACAGAAATTTGTACGCTCATCATTCATTTTAGTTACCTGACTCCATGTTTTAGAAGTAAGTGAATATTTATCTACAGACTTTATCCATTTGCCTTTATTATCAAAACCACCAAAAACATAAATACTACCTTTTACATAAACTACTCTTAAAATATCACGTTCCGTTTTCATTGGTTGATAAGTTTCTACATCTCCCACGTTATATACATCAATGCAACTTACATTGTTACAAGTCATGTATGTTTGAGAGTTAAAACCCCCACAGACCAGTAGTTTAATATATTTTTGGTTACAAAACCTACTTGTATGACAACTCCTTGAAGATTTATAAAAACGGTTTACTCTGCAGTCTAGAATTTTATTTATAAGTTTCACACAACCATCATCTTTTTTAAGAAATGATGTATTTTTCAAAAGATGTCTTATAGTTTCTGTTGAAAGTAAATGAAGACGAACTTTTAATAAAAGATCTTCAGCGTACTTGCTACGTTCTTCAATGCTGTGGTTTAACCATCTATCAATTACTTTAAATACTTCAATTTCTGAAGTAATAAGAAGTCCTGAACTTGAAAGTATTTTAGAAAATAATTTATATTCTAGTTCAAAAAAGCTTTTATTATCACTCACAATTGTAAAACAACGTTCTATATAGCTAAGTGTTAAACTTTGGAGGCTAGATATTCTGAACAAATCCACAAACTGGTAAACAGAAGCAGCATTTTTAATTTGTATTTTTTCTTCTAAGATTGCAGAAATTGTACTAACTGCATTTTCGTTGAGAGATAGTTTGTTATATCTTGTAACTGTTATTATATCAGTTAATATTCGGTTCTTCATACCTAAATAGTTTTGTTAGTGGTTACTAGAAAAAATCAAACGCTTTAAACAGAAAAAAAAACTGATTCTAAAATAATATTTTTATTTTTTTCTAACAAGCTATATACATTTTTTTGATTTTAAAATTACCTCCTGAGGCACTATATAATTGTTTTCAATTTACATTATAAAAATTAAACAACATATATTAAAGTTCTATCTATAACACTCAATAAGATTCTATACAAAAACACTAAATAAGATTTTGTCAGCTTGTATAAAATTTGGATTACTTGTTGTATTCATTTTAGCAGTTTTGTTCTACTGATAGATATGCTGCTTTGTCATATAAATAAACTAACCTTTTTATAGGGGAACGGGTCTAAATTGCGCGAAGACAAAATTGCACGTGGTTACTAAATTGCACGTTGGGACTAAATTGCACGAGTGTACAAAATTGCACGAAGATTTTTTTGCACGAAGACTAGTTTGCACGCAGGCACAAAATAGCACGAGGGGACAAAATTGCACGAAGACTAATTTGCACGGAAGCTCAATTTTGCACGAGTTACAATTTTGCACGGAAGGTCAATTTTGCACGACAGACAGTTTTGCACTGAGGGTCAATTTTGCACAAAATAGTACTAATTTAAAATAACTAAATAAAAAATATATTAAAACTATGATATTTTATAAAAAAAAATAAAATAAGCATGTATTAGTGTAGTTAATTTAAAGTTATTAAGGTTTATATTAGTTTTATTTATTTTTTGAATTTATTTAGCTATTTTTAATTTGAAACTAAATTATTGTGTTTAAAAACTTATAAAAAATTTAAAAAGTTTTTAATATAAATAGGGTTTTATTTTAATAAAAATATCCCTTATTAAAGAATAAACATGTATTGATGTAACTTAAATTAAATTAAAATTATACTTAACTTCGATATGAAATAAAACAAGATGAAAAATAATAACAAATAAATAATATTTACATGGGTAGCTGTTAAAATTGCACGAGGGTACAAAATTGCACGAAGATACTTTTACACAGAAAAAAACGAGCATGCATAACAGTGAATCAATTAAATAAATTTAAAAGGAGAAAATCCGTCTGATGAAATTTTTATTGTGCATTGTACAGAAAGTTCTGTTTTGGCTGTGTACTTCCATAAATTATACTTGAAATTATTTTTTTTTAATAAAACTTTTAAACATAATTTATATATCATTATTTTCTATTTGTCTAAACTTAATTTTAGTTGCATTACTATTTGCACGCGTTTTACTCTAATTATATCTTAAGTTTCTCATGCTCTGTTTTTTCTCTTTATCTAACCCAGACTTAAGCAAAAGCACTGGCAAAAGCAATTTTCTTCTTACTTTTTTAGAAGAAAAAGGAGATACAAGCTTTTGACTAAAATAAAACAAACAAAGTAATACAACAGCTAGAATTACTTAATTTCTATTTTTAACAAAAAAAAATTATTAGTATAAAAAACTCTTTGTGGTAGTTATATTTTAATAACGGTTTGAATCTAATTTTATAATCTAGTTTTATTTTTACTTTTATAATTTTTTTTTTGATTGATTTTTGTTTATTATTTAGTTTGTTCATTTTGAATTTTTTAATTATTAGTATTTCTTTTAAACTTTTTTAATTATTTTATTCATTTATTTTAACTTTTTTTAATAATTTTATTAAATTTTGTTTTGGACTTTTATTTAATATTTTTATTATTTAATTTATTAATTTTTATAAATCTTATTTATTTTTTGATTTCTCAAAATATATTTATTATTTAGTTATTTGAGTTTTTAAATTCTGACTTCTTTTATTATTTACTTTAATCTATTTCACATTTAATATTTGCTTTTTTCTTAAAAATAACTTTTTTTTAAATTAAAAATATTGTTTTATTCTATTTTTCTAGTTACCATTATTTTGTTTTTATTAGTTGATTTTTTTTTTTACTTAATATTTATTTACTTTTTTATTTTTAATTGCTTTTTTAATTTTTACTTAATATTTTTACTTATTTTTTACTTTTTTAATGTTATATAGTTTTTTTCGTATTTTTCTATTATTTAGTTATTAATTTTTTTTAATTCTGATTTTTTTAAAATATATTATACACATTTTTTCGTGCAAAAGAGTTTTATCGTGCAATTTTGTCCCCTCGTGCAAAAATGTCTACGCGCAATTTTGACCCGTCCCTGGGTAGGAAAAAAAACTCGTGCAAAATTGACCATCCGTGCTAAATAGTCACTAATGCAAAAATGACCCTTCGTGCATAAGTATCTGCGTGCATCATTGTCTGCTCGTGCAAAAATGCACCCTCATGCAAAAGTGTCTTCGTGCAAAAGTGAACCTTCGTGCAATTTTGTCTTCGTGCAATTTTGTGCTCTCGTGCAAATTAGTCTTCGTGCAAAAGTATCTTCGTGCAATTTTAAGTTTTCGTGCAATTTTGTCCCCTCGTGCAATTTTGTACGCTCGCGCAATTTAGACAGCTAATCTTTTTAAAGATATTACATATATTAAGTAGTATTAAATCTGGTGATTATATGTTTAACATAATGAGTAAGATGAATTCAGCAGAATGCTTAAGAATTAAGCACTAAATGCGCGAAATTACTATTGAAATACTACTAATTTAATTGAAGGTATTACTCTAAATCAGGCTGGGAATGATTCAATAATACATAAATTTTTAAATGACATTCTAAACTGACAACAAAGCTTTAATCCTTGGATTAAATTACGACTAACAGCTTATTGTTTACAAGAGATAAGCTTCGTTGATTGAGGACTTACCATTGTTCAAAACTTAAGCTTAATAGTTTAACTTTTAACCTCTTACTTTTAATTCATTAATAGAAATAAAAAAGAACTATTTAAGTTTATCAAACTAAGGTTTATGATTTACTTTTGTTTTCTTAAAAGAAAATTTGTGCATAAGGTAGCTAGTGATGAGTACTACTGTATTTTGTTATATCACGAACAAAGAGAAAACTTTCATAGAATTCAAAAATAAATAATATTATCAATATAAAAAAAATAAATAAACCTAATTTAAAAAATTCTTTTGAAATGGATAACTCATCTAACAGATTTTTTTTAACCCCATTTTTCTTGCAATACTTCAGAATAGCAAGTCTTTTGTATTCTGCAATATTGCTTACACTTTTATCTTCTTCATCCAATTGTATATTATTTGTAGTATTTTTAATTTCACTATGTTGTGTTGACATAGTTTATCTTTTATAAATATTTGAATAACCTGTAAAATATATAACTATCAAATAATATATTGTAAAGTTATAGTGTAGTGTAAAACCACATGAACTATAATTAAATTTAAATTTTATTTATAAGAAGTTGTTATTAAAGGTTTTCTATACTATACTACTTATAAAAACTAATAATAACTTTTAGTGGTTATATTTTATATTAAAAATAATATCAAACACTCGATATCAAAAAACATCATGCTGTGGAAAATACTTTAAATGTGGTCAAAACGTTTAAACTAAAATAAAATCTAACAGGAATATACTATAAGAATATATGTTAAATTACTAATTAACTACTTAGAATTAAAATCAAAATATCTATTATAATTGTTAGAGTTGTTTATAAAAAGATGTTTAATAAACAGTATAATTACTATTTATTACTGTTTGCCTTATTTAATAATTTTTGATGTTTAAATAACTGCTCAGTTGCTAGTCGTTTTCCAACATTTTTCCAAGTTTTTAAAATTTCTTCAACGTTTTTAAAAATACACATTTTTAAGTCTTTTTTTAGTTTAAAGAAATTATTTAAGGTAAGAAACTGTATTAAATAGTATAAAGACATTGAAAAGATACTGTAAAGCTATTTTATAAATGTATTTAGATAAAAAACTATTGATGATGACAAAAAGTTTTTGTTTATATGACAGATTTTTTGAGCCCAACCGAAATTTTATCACTGAGCATATGAAAATTGTTAAAATTTCAGGTTTTATTAGTGGTTTTTGTTCAAAATTCTGGGATTTCCAAATTTTTTTTCTTCGTCTAAACTATCAAATTTCAGGTTTTTCGTAGATTCAAGGTAAAGTGGCAAACCCTTAAATGATACAGCAAGAAAACTGATAATCCAATACATTTACTCTTCCTGCCATTTTCAAAGATTCTCTCTACTTTTACTTTTAGCTATGACAATAGTGAGGCAAAGTAATTTTTAATGCAAAACAGTGCAACTGACCTTAACTTTTTAAACTTACAGCAAAAAAAATCTTTAATTTATATAACCCACAAAACATTAAACTAGTCTAAAACTAATAAAATAGGAAAAATTTAAATACACAGTGATAGGAAATTAAATATCTTCAGCAAATGGTTTTAAAACTTTCACATTTAGAAAACTAATAGTACTCAAAGATAGCTAAAAGCTGTTTAAGAACATCTAATAAGCATAAATTGTCAATACAGAGTTGCCACTCTTTTAGTCAAAAAATCTTCCTTAAGTGACCAAAAACTACCCTCATTAACCCTAAACTTACCTAAGTTTCCCTGAGTTTTTTCTCCTTAAAAATTTTACTGTTTATTAAAAAAATACAATGTTTTTTCTAAGAATATTGAAGATCTAGACGAAAGGATAAAAGTTTCTAAATAAACACAAAAGTAAATAAAACTAATTTTTTTGAACAAAATATTGAAACTAACTGAAATAACTAAATCTCACTCTAGATCTAGAAAAGAATTTT
Organism: Thalia democratica; assembly: GCF_965202585.1. NCBI lineage: Eukaryota > Metazoa > Chordata > Thaliacea > Salpida > Salpidae > Thalia > Thalia democratica. The sequence continues at coordinate 22,350 of NW_028139993.1, read as the reverse complement.
CCCTGAGATTGTTTTAAAATTTAACTTAAATTTTTAGAAAAAATCAAAAGTTTTCTGAGTTTTTTCTGAGTAAAAAAAAAGATTCTAAATTCCCTGATTTTCCTTGAGATTTGTTTAAACTTGAACCTTCCCTGAGTTTCCCTGAATTACCTGAGTTCCCTTAGTGTGTGGCACCCTTGCAATAACTAGAAAAAAAACATTAACACTATGATTGAAACGACTTTTTCAATTATAAATCTCATTCAATTATCATGCCTATGAAAACTCATATGGTACAAACTTCTAAAAATTTCAGCATCTTACTGGTCTTTACAGTCTTAATTACTTGCAAATTTTGTCTATTTTTTTATTCTATAAATATTCAAGAGTCTTACATAAATTTAACATGAGTTACTGTGACTTAAGATTGGTCACCATTTTTTGTAACTTAATCGTACTCATACATTTTCAATACTTTTGTGAGTTTTTTAGACTTAAATTTTGTCTGTTCTATTGTGACTGTGGACTAAGTTTTTTCAGTTATATTGTGACTTATGGGACTTATATTTTGTCAGTTCCATAATTAGTTTAAAAATTAAAATTGGTACAATACCCTTTGCTTTTTACATTTTATTCCCCCCTTATGGAATTTTTTATCAATATGACCCCTTATTTTAAGAAAAAAATGAAGAAACAGTTTTTATTCTTCAAATTTAAAATTATGTATTAACACCACAATTTTTTTTTTTGGAATTTAATACTTACAAAAAATTAAACTTTAGATATATAACAGGGAATAAAATAAGCATTTTTTGAGTGTATATCTTAGTAAACAAGTTCCTTTTTCATCTTTTGAAAACTTGAAATGTTATTTAAAGAATTTTTACTGTAAATAAAACGTTTTGCATTAGATTTTATTATAACAACTAAAAATAATATTAAATCATTTTTTATTTTATATTAACATTTTAGACTGCTAACTAGCATTATTAATTTATTTCCTTATTCTTAAGCCAAGTAGCCTAAAATTACATTTTTATATGAATTTTTTGTTTTTTATAATGCAGTTAACATATAGTTCTATAAAAAAACTTATGTTTAAAGAAATGAGAGGGTAAAACAAATTATAAGTCACAGCAAAACTATTAAAAAATGTTTAACAAAGTACAAAACAAACAATTATTTTAATTAAGTGTAAGTAGCTTCAATATGTATCAACAGTATATTGGCTATTAAGTTAATATTTGCAACAAACTAAATACAGGGTTGCCACTAGTTTTTTTAAAGTTTTTTCCAGGCTTTTAAAAGAACACATTTTTGGGTCCATTCTTAGTTTAAAGTTAAGTTTAAGGCTAAGAAACTGTTAAATAGTATAATAACATTTAAAAGATACTGTAAAGCTACTTTAAATACATACTTAATAAAAAAAAAATTGATGGTGTCAAATCAAAATTTTATTACTGAACATTTGAAAATTGTTAAAATTCCAGGTTTTTCCAGTTTTTTTAGTGATTTTTGTTCAAAGTTTTAGGTTTTTCCAGGTATTTTTTTCAAAATTTCCCAAATTCCGAATTCTTCACAGTTTTTTTGCCTTAACTAACAAATTCCAGGTTTTCCCAGAATTTCAAGTAAAGTGGTAACCCTATAAATAAGATTTATACTTCCTACAAAAAAAAAATAAAATAAAATTCCTAGATAGACTTTTTGAAATGTTTCATAATATTTTATTATTGTTACTAAATATATATCAAATAATGTGTTTTAAAACTTATCATCTTTTTTCTTAAATCATTTAATTTTATACTTGTAGTTAAGTAAAATTGTTTTTATAAAAAATTATCTAATAGTTAAGTATTACACTGTATAAAAACCAAAATTGTATATTTTAATGTGGTCATTATAATTTATCAGGTTAGTTAAAATAAAAATGACTGAAAAAATATTGTTTTATATAAACCTTGTTTATCTTAGACATTTAAAAACTATTTTTGTAATACAACTAATGTATTAATAGCCATCATTTTAGAATTGAAACTATACATATAACTTTTCCAATTAACACCAAGTTTGTTTCAAACTTAACAAAAAAAACATTAAAAAACTAACAAACTAGAAAATTACTACTGCATCAACTATTTACATATATGATAAAAAGGCATGATATTTGTTAAAAATAGTAGATTGATAAAATTTATTGTTAAAAATGCCAAGAACTGGTGTGACAATTTTGGCTATTAACATTTTGTAAAGTATTTTGAGGGGAACAAATGTATTAAAGTAAAATATTTTAGGATAAAAATAATTATAATTATAAGATATAGGATGGCAAACACCTTCAAAAAAAAAAAAGCTATTTAAAAAGTTCAAAAGTTTTCTTATTAACAAATATTATTTTTAATGTATTTTATAAGTTGCTCTGTGATATTGGTTATTGAAAAACAAAAAAAAAGATAAAACATTTGGTCTAAGACCTGGTATGTAAAGCGATTATAGTAAGTAATAACAAATTTTATAAGTAGTTTTATTTCTAGTTTTAAAATTTTAAGTTTAAACTACAGAGCTTAGTTGCCAGACTAAAAGGAAAAATCGACTAAAATTACTCGTGCATGGAAAACTATTTAGAACGTTTGTTCAGTTTTAAGGACTCTTTTGTTTTGAAATTCTGGCTAGCCTAAATCATGGTAACTATTAGTTTTTAAAAAATTAAATTTACCAGTATAACTTAAACCAATGAGTCAATGTCTGACTCAACTATGTTTTAATATTAGATATATAAAGAAAACATGTTTCTTAACATTTACTTAGAAGTGTTTACTAGGGGCGCTACTAGTGTGGAACAATCTTGATAAAAAGCATTGTGTTTAGTGTTAAAAAATCCTCGCAGTAGAATTTAAACTAGTTAAAGTAACAAATAAAATTGCCAAGGACTTTTTATCAGAGTCTTATTGAAACATTAAATTTTAATTTTAATATTTGCTGAGTCTATAAAATTTAAACAAAAAATTTCATAATTTTTTACTTTTGGTTGTTAACTTTTTTATCATTACTTTAAACGTGTTTGAGTTAGATGAGTTAGGGGTAAGGCTATAAACTTTAAAAAAAAAATTAATTTGGTGACTTTGCAAATATTAGTATAACACTTCAACGTTACAGTCGGAACCTTTTTTAACACTAACCATAATGAATTTTTCCAAATTTATAGTAAAACGTTAGAGCAAATGCTCTACTAAGGAAAGTTTAAAAGCTTATCATAGCATTCTAAAGCTGTAAAAATAATCATATACTTTTGCTTTCTAATATTTTTTTTGTCTCATAAAGTTAGTTTCAAAGTATGAAATTACAGTTTTTTGATGCTTGTATGTTTTCGCAGTATATGAAAAATATCATTCGTCGACACTGATGTCTATTATTAGGTTTAACTTTTTTTAGGCAGAAAAACAGTTGTTCAAACCAGGGGCGTCGTGTGCAGTTGAACGCTTTAGCTACGGCTGAAACTAGTAAAAAATACAAAACAAAAAATTGTAAACAAAAAGTTTTAGGTTATTAAAGATTGTTTTAAATAAGGCCCTGCTACAGCTGTAACACCTGAAGCAAAATTAAATAATTTTATTTTAAAGCCTAGTAAGTGAGCTGTAAATTTATTTGATACCTTAACTTAAAACTTAAGAAAATTTTGTGTTCATGTATTTATGAAGTCATAAATCTTACTAAATATATAGACAAATAATGATTTGCGGTCGTTAACTTTCCAGCTAAAACTGTCTTTTTTTGACCAACATCAAACTTAAGCAATATACTGTCTAAAACTGTTTAACATTATAACAACGAGCAATTACGAAATATGCAAAATTATCATCAATTAGTCGTAAAAACTGGTATCAATCAAGTCTAAAACAACGAAGCATCTTCAAAAATAAATTCTCAGAAAAATCAAGCATCAGCACAAAATACTTTGATTAATAACTCGAGACATCATTGATCAAACTAAAGAATGTAAAAGACAAAGCAATTGAGTGCAGCTACCAAAACAAAGTACCTGCAGTCTGCAGCAACTAATATTCATAAAATATTCCGTGTATACAGAAACTTTAGTTAAGTTAAAATAAAAGAAAAAGTAAAAAAAAATGCTTGTTTATTTCTATTTTAATTATTTGCATTCTTGCTTTAATTTTGAATTATCAGCAACATCTACTAATTTGCTTTTCATTATTGTTTATGCGTAAACTCATTAGCCTTATAATGTATTTTAAATAACTACAAGTTAAAAAATTAACTTCATCTTCTACAATTATGCCTATTTAATGAAGTTATTGTTTAAAAAACCAAGAACATCAGTATAATTTAGTATATTGTAGTAAAAATAAAATTTTAACTAGAATCAGTTTATTTACTTAATTCTTACGCGATCTATATTTACTTTTCATTTTATAGAAGTTCTCTTTAACTTTACTAGTTACGATTCATATTATCAAATACTTTTACTTGTGTTTTCTTATTTATGTAATAAATTTTTCAATTAAAAAATAAAAATTTGATAAAAAATAAATAGTAGATTAGATACGATAAGATAATTGTAGGTATTATTTGTGAGTATTCTTCTAGTTTAAAAACCGATTATTACTTCAAAACTTAAAAGTATAACAAATGAATTTTAGTATTTTGTGACAAATAAGTTTTAAAAACGCATAATTTACAATAAAAACATAAACCACCTCATTAAACTTTTAGACAATAAGTGATTTTAAAACTACAAAAACATGGTTTCCAAGTCAAAACAATCAATAAATTAAAATCAGACTACTGTTTTGTTAAGCAAATTACAAATATATTAAATATTTTGCCAAATTGCCTCAATGTTAATACGTTTAACCGTATATTAATAATTAATGGCTTCTTGGGGTGGGTCTTATTAAAGCAGATACTAACTTGAAAAATATATTATGCTAACCAGAACTAATTTTAAGAAATATTAATCACATTAATTAATCTTTTACTTACAAGTTTTTAATATTTGTAGTACTTTAATCTTAACAAATTATTTTTAAAATATTAAACAAATGGGTTTTTAAACATCTGTGAATTTTCCGCACCCTTAACAAAAATATCACGTGTCTGTACTGGTTACACAATAATAGAAATGTATGCTTAGTCAATAAAAAGCAATTAAAGTTTTAATAATTTTACTGCTATGACAGATCAAATAACCCTAAAAAGTTTGAAGCCAAAATCAAAAATTTAGGACTAAAATTTGAACCGAAAAAGATTCTAAATAAAACTATGAAACAACATCTTTGTTTTAAATGTCACTAAAACTTTAGCATCGATCCAAAGACTTTCTTAAGTAGTATACAATGAACCTTATAGAAAACTTAAAATAAAACACTAAAATAATGACTAAACTTGTAAAATTTGTTGATAATACCAGGTTCACATTTATGTTATAATTATGAAAAGAAATTTCTTTGAATATAAGAAATTATACTACAAGACTTTGTTTAATAAAAAAAAAGGAAATTAAACTTTATATTTAACTTTCAAAGTCTTTTTTAATAGAATTTATTTTCTTTTTAGGAAGTTTTGATATTTACGTAGAAAATGTTATCACGCTAGTATACAAACTTATTAATTTGAAGCTTTATACAAAGATCACTTATTAAAAATCTGAACTGTGACGTAAGACACAACTAATCTCAACAAGCGTTTAAAAAAATATTAAATGTGTAAGTTTGAAAAACGAATTTATGAAACTCTAAACTATAACGTTAGAATTGGTTAACAAATAATTTTGTGAAGCATGTATTTGTGATTAAATAAAATATATTTTTCTCATCATAAGATCAGAACGGATAATTTTTTTCTACATTTCAAAGCAGTCAGTCGCAATTATTTCGCATATTTTTAAATAAAATAAATTTATAAGATTCAAAATGTTGACAAAAATACTTCGTTGAAACAAGTTTTCACAAGCTGCTTGAGTTAAACTTTTTAATATTTATTTGAACATTTTTAAAGTATATAAAAAGGACTTCAGCTTGGTTGTTTTGTTAGTTTTTATAAGTTATAAATTCCTTTTACTCATGTAGGTTGTATATATATATATATATATATATATATCACAGATGTTCTTGTGCTAAAACTTTATTTCAACTAACGGCGTTTCACTGCTCTCAAATAAATTTAAGAACAGATCTACGGAGTCTATAAAATGTTAACACACATTAGAAAAAAAGCAGAAAAAAGCATGTATAATTATGTATAGTGTTTATCTAGGTAGTAACTATAAATGGACTTTATGGTTTAAAAACAAAGTTTGGGATAAAAGCATAAAATTATAAAATTATAAAAATTAAGCATAAAATTATTAAAAAATTTTATAATTTTATGCTTTTATCCCAAACTTTGTTTTTAAACCATAAAGTCCATTTATAGTTACTACCTAGATAAACACTATACATAATTATACATGCTTTTTTCTGCTTTTTTTCTAATGTGTGTTAACATTTTATAGACTCCGTAGATCTGTTCTTAAATTTATTTGAGAGCAGTGAAACGCCGTTAGTTGAAATAAAGTTTTAGCACAAGAACATCTGTGATACACATTCCGATAAGCTTAGCTTATCAGGATCTCCAGGATTTAACGCCTTATAACGTTACATCTTATATATATATATATATATATCAAATTGACAAAAAATTTCAAAACGAAAGCATGAAAAAGATTTTAACAGAATAAAATGCGAAGTATCCTACTGTTGTATTGAAAATGATAGGTCATTAATAAGTCGTCACAACAAAAAGGTACTAAGTAAAACAAACAATAAGAAAGATCAAGACAGTAGCATGTACAACTACCACAAAAAAAAAACTCCTACCCGTTAAATAATAAGCGTTGAACTTAAATAAGGTTGAAAATAATACACAAAACGAAATTAAGGAGTACATAGGATCTACTGTAGGTTTTTTTTTAAAGGGATGATACGCGCCAGGGACGTAGCTAGCTCAAAAAAGTTACGATTCTGTAAAAATTAAAACATCTGAAATAACACGTCCAAGAGGGAACACAGCAATTAAAACTGTCTCTAATGTTATTGAATTTAATCTGAAAATATTCAGTTATTTTAATACATCAAAAATTAAATGTTGAAGTACGAGTGATAACTGTATACAAGGCAATTTATTTTGCTCCACACCCGCTATGACTCTTTATGTCATGCCACTTGTGTAATCCCAGAAAAAAATTATTAGAAATAAGTATAAAAAAAATCACAGTTTAACTCAAAAAAAATTATATTGTTTTCAAAATTAAACGTTTAACGTAGCCAATAGTAACAACAATTTATGCTAGTTTTTGTAACATAAAATTGTATGATTTTGTTTTTTGTAGCAAAAGATTCCATTAGAATCAATTTTGAAATGCAGCTTTTTGACAAATTAAAGCTTTAACGCGCTAAAAGCTAAAATTTGGATATAGTTAATTCGTTTAATTTTTACGACACTAAAAATGCTAAAGAGTACATACATGTCAAAACTGTCTTTCAGGAGTGCATAACTAAGTGGAAATGAATACTAAAAGCTAAAACAGCAGAGTCTTTTTAAGCTGAAATAAAAGCAAGTTTTTTCGCACATAAGTAAACGTTTCTGTAGATTTGCAGAAACAGAACAAGCTACGACCCTGAAACGCGCATATCAGTGACATAAAAAATGACATTTTGATTATTTTTCAAAGTTAGTTATAGTTTATTTTGATTATGAATTTTACAAAAGTTTATTACAATAACAAATACTTTCCTAATTTTTTTTGACTGAAACATTTTGTTTATATATTTGTAAAGCATTTGATAGTGTAGATAGAAATGTTTTATTTATGAAATTGCAATGTTATGGTTTTAGAGGAAATACGCATCAACTAATCAGCTCATATCTATATTTGAAGGAAATGAGTCAACCTGTGAAAAAAGTGAAGTTGGGTAACACAGGGCTCAGTATTAGGACCGTTATTATTCCTAATACATAAGAACGACTTACAGAACAATACCAGTCTTAACGTCCTCAATTTTGTAGATGATACAATGTTGTACAAAAAATTCACAAAAGACACAAACCTAAATTACAGTAATAATTTTAACACAGAACTAAAAAAGGTATCAGATTGGCTAACGGGAAATATAATTAAACTAAATCTTAATTAAACTAGAAGCTTGATTCTATATCAACCAAAAAAAAATTTTAGGAAAAAATATAGATCTTAGTGTAAATAAAGGTAAAACATTTATAACAAACACAATAGCTTTAGAAATTTGGGAATAATTATAGATAAAAACTTAATATGGTCAGAAGACATAGAAACTATAACAACAAAATTTCAAAAGACATTGGGTACCTTATTTAAAACCAGACACTACTTCAATGAAAAAAAGTTACATTTGATCCTAATTTCTTTGCTATGAGCAATGTTATATATGGCTTGTTGTGCTTAAGAAGAGCAAATGAAAAATGTATAAATGAAATGAATGTTATCAAAAACAGAGCTCTTAGATTAAGTTTAACAATAATCTGTTACCATGTAACTTAAAAATCTATTATAAAAGTGTATAAAATGTCCATAATTATCAAACCAGGTCTTCAGAAACAATTTTTTTCCTACCTAGATTAAGTAGCAAATAGGTCATAAATCGCATTCCTACCATGAAAACAAGTTATGGACTGAGATACAATTATGTTTTAAAAACATAAGTCATTTCGGAAAATTCCAGCATGAACTTAAAAGTTATCTATCAAAAAGTGATTAACAAGGTCATTAATGATCATTTCTAATCGTCTATTTACTTTTGTTTAAGGAGTTAGTAGTATTTGCCAATTGATAAGCAACTTTTTTATCTACTTATTTATTTTGAGATTTTTGTTCAAAAGTTGAAGTGTTCGTTTGCAATAACAGTTGTTTAGTCTAGACTGCAGCATTTTCTATCTGGTAATCTTTCAGATTGTTTTTTAGATGACAGTTAAGTTCAGAATGCTTATAAACTTTTTGTTTTAGTTCGCATGTTAACGTATTAAACAATTATAGATGTATATAGTTTAAATGAAAATTAAGTATTTGAAAAGTACGCTGAGATACCTGTTTCAAGCAAACTTATGTTGAAATATCTCTTTTCATGAAAAAATTAAAAAAAAGAAAAAACTTTATTTTCATGTTAACAAATACTTTTAGCCTTGTAATATTACAATTTAGGGCTAAGACAAGTATTAAAAATAAAAAGTGTGTTTTAAAATAGAAGGAAATATGTTGTTGTTTATATTATAATTATGTGATTTTTTGTTTTTTATTAGAAGCATAAATTTAACATTACTTTTTTTTTTATTTTTTTTTAAAAAGTTAAGTTCGGTCATAGAAGAATTAACTTTTTTTAAGTTATCAAAAAATTATGCAATACCTTAATTATCTATTCGAATTAGAAATAGTTATTAATCTTCATTTAAAAATTGACAAACAAAAAAAAACAATACTTTTCGCACAAAATACTGATAAAATTGAACGTAAAGATATTTTAGCGTATTACATTTTTATTTTATTTAAAGAGGTTGTAACCTATCATTCTAGTATTCAAATGTTTGCTATTAGTATTGTTTATATCTATAAGTTGATGAAAAGTTATATCTATTTAGTTCTTATGTTACTAAACAAGCTTTTAAGTACATTTATATATAAAAAGTTCAGTTAACTTTCCTATTAATTTTTTTCTTTCGTTTTGTTAAACTGATTGTTTTATTAGTAAAGATTTAAACATATAATTGATAAAAAAGTTGGATCTAATAGCTCGTACGAAAAATTATAAGCATGTGGAGTATGAGTCAATAACCAAAAGGTTCCTTTGTATAACAGGTCCTTAGACCAAACTTTCTGAGCGCTTTTTTTATCGTTCAATAAACAATTTTTATGTCATAAACATAATAGAACGAAAAAAGTTAAAGAAAAATTCTCTTTCTTCAAATACTTATTAGAAAATAAAAATCTGATAAGAAAACAAGTATAGATATAAACACACATACATAATATTGTTATTATATTGTTTATTGTACAATTTCTGACTAAGGCATCAAATTCCTAACCCCTTAAACAAGACACACAAGAAGGGTAATAAAATAAAATAAATTTATATTTAACAAATTAAGATTGAAATAAACGTAAACTAGAAACTAAACAAAGTTTAACTTATAAATAACTAATTATAAAGTATAAAAATTCGTTTAAATATAAAATGTGATAACTTGGTACATTTAAAAAAAAAATAATTTAGCACATCTATAGAAAATTACTATCAAAAAGATCGCTTTCAAGAAATTTTTTTATAGTACATACGACATTAACACATTTATACAAAACTAAAAAAAATTATTTACAAGTATTTTAGGGTAGACGTAGAAAAATAAAAGTAGCTAATATTAAAAAAAAGAAAGATTTATTAGTTAACTTAGATAAGATAAATATTATTAGTTTTTTTTTTGAAAACATGCACAATAGTCTAGCAAAAATTACACATTTATATGAGCTAAAAAATGTTTTTCAACTATTCAAGAATAAGTAGCTTTGAAAAGTATAACATACTTAAAGAAAACTATCGAAATAGACAAAAAAATTAAGTGTTATACATTTATATATATATATATATATACTTGTTTATTTCAAGCTCTGCATTACACGAAAAAAAGCAAAATAAATTAAAATTGTTTATGAGTCAAAAAAAAAATTAAATAACTCCGTTTTTCAATAAAATAAAAATCGAAGAAAACTTTGTCAGAAAAAAAGTGCGAAACAAGAACTGACTTAAACTATTGACCTTTTTTAATGAGTAAAATAACATAATTTAAATTTAGAATTATTAAAAATAAATATACTTAAAGCGTAGAAAATAATTTTTTTTACTTAAATAATTTGATAATCTAAAAAAATTTTTGTTAAATTTAAAATTAAACTTTCTTAACTTATTCTTTATAAACAAGGTACTTTAACGCTTGAAAACCTTCGAAGGTTTTTCACAACTTCACAATATTCTACAGACCATTCATTTTCAAAAGTTTGTTTCATAAGTACTTATTTTCGACATGTAGTCATGAATAGCAAAAATTTTGTTTTCTATAGAAAAAGCACTAATGGTAGAAAACCTGTTAAATTGTGGTGATTTAATAGTAATAAACTTTTTAGAAATGTTGTCAAAAACTTCACAACTGTCTTCTCTCCATGAAATTATATACAAATTGTTCTTAACAACAACTAAACTGTGGTTATATTTACCGGAGTTCATATTTGGCATGGTTGACCATTTATTTGGTAGAACAACGTATGATTCAACAAAATTTAAAACATTTCCATTATCACCAATTCCACCTGAAAATACAATTTTGTCTTCAAAAACCGCACAGGCTGCATTTGACCTTGCCTCTTTCATTTTGTCGACTTTTTTCCAACTGTAATCACTTTTATCAAATTTTAAACAAGAACTAGTTCTAAATCCATTTTTTTTTACCTCCAAACATATATATTTTATCTATGAATGTACATACACAAAAATAATTACGATCATTATGTATTTCAGCTACCTGACTCCATATTTTAGAATTAAGTGAATATTTATCAACAGACTTTATCCATTTGGCATTATTATCAAAACCACCAAAAACATAAATACTACCCTTTGAATAAACTAATTTTAGATTATCACATTCCGTTTTCATTAGTGTATAAACTTCTACATCTCCTACGTTATAAACATCAATGCAACTTACATTGCTACAAGTCATGTATGTATGAGAGTTAAAACCCCCACAGACAAATAACTTAAAATATTTTTGGTTGCAATACCTACTTGTACGACAATTACTTGAAAATTTATTAAAACGATTTACTGTGCATTCTAGAATTTTATTTATAAGTTTCACACAACCATCATCTTTTATATAAAATGATGTATTTTTTAAAAGAAGTCTTATAGTTTCTGTTGAAAGCAACGGAAGACGAACTTTTAATGAAAGATCTTCAGCGTACTTGCTACGTTCTTCAATGCTGTGGTTTAACAATTTATCAACTACATTAAATACTTCAATTTCTGAAGTAATAAGAAGTCCTGAACTTGCAAGTATTTTAGAAATAAATTTGTATTCTAGTTCTAAAAAGCTTTTATTGTCACTCACAATTGTAAAACAACGTTCTATATAACTAAGTATTGAACTTTGGAGGCTAGATAGATTTAACAAATCCACAAACTGGTGAACAGAAGAAGCATTTTTAATTTGTATTTTTTCTTTTAAGACTGCAGAAGTTGTACTAACTGCATTTTCGTTGAGGGAAAGTTTGTTAAATCTTGTAGCTGTTACCATTTTAGTTAATTCTTGGTTCTTCATACCTAAACAGTTTTGTTAGTGGTTACTAGAAAAAATCGAACGCTTTAAACAGAAAAAAACCTGATTCTAGAATAATATTTTTATTTTATTCTAATGAGCTATATACATTTTTTTGATTTTAAAATTACCTCCTGAGGCACTATATAATTGTTTTCAATTTACATTATAAAAATTAAACAACATATATTAAGGTTCTATTTATAACACCCATAAGATTCTATATAAATACACTAAATAAGATTTTGTCAGCTTGTAAAAAATTTGGATTACTTGTTGTATTCATTTTCGCAGTTTTGTTCTACTGATAGATATGCTGCTTTTTCAGTTCAAATAAACTAACCTTTTTAAAGATATTACATATATTAAGTATTATTAAGTCTGGTGATTATATGTTTAACATAATGAGTAAGATGAATTCAGCAGAATGCTTAAGAATTAAGCACTGAATGCGCGAAATTACAATTGAAATACGACTAATTTAATTGAAGGTATTACTCTAAACCAGGCTGGGAATGATTCAATAATACATAAATTTTTAAATGACATTCTAAACTGACAACAAAACTTTAATCCTCGGATTAAATTACTAATAACAGCTTATTGTTTACAAGAGATTAGCTTCGTTGATTGAGGACTTACCATTGTTCAAACTTAAGCTTAATAGTTTAACAATTAACCTCTTACTTTTAATTCATAAATAGAAATAAAAAAGAATTATTTAAGTTTATCAAACTAAGGTTTATGACTTACTTTTGTTTTCTTAAAAGAAAGTTTGTGCATAAGGTAGATAGTGATGAGTACTACTGTAGTTTGTTATATCACGAACAAAGAGAAAACTTTCATAGAATTCAAAGATAAATAATATTATCAATATAAAAAAAAATAAATAAACCTAATTTAAAAAATTCTTTTGAAATGGATAACTCATCTAACAGATTTTTTTTAACCCCATTTTCCTTGCAATACTTCAGAATAGCAAGTCTTTTGTATTCTGCAATATTGCTTACACTTTTATCTTCTTCTTCCAATTGTATATTATTTGTAGTATTTTTAATTTGACTATGTTGTGTTGACATAGTTTATCTTTTATAAATATTTGAATAACCTGTAAAATATAAAACTATCAAATAATAAATTGTAAAGTTATAGTGTAGTGTAAAAACCACATGAACTATAATTAAATTTAAATTTTATTTATAATAAGTTGTTATTAAAGGTTTTCTATACTATACTACTTATAAAACTAATAATAACTTTTAGTAGTTATATTTTATATTAAAAATAATATCAAACACTTGATATCAAAAAACATCATGCTTTGGAAAATACTTTAAATGTAGTCAAAACGTTTAAACTAAAATAAAATCTAACAGGAATATACTATAAGAATATATGTTAAATTAATAATTAACTACGTAGAATTAAAATCAAAATATCTATTTAAATTATTAGAGTTGTTTAAAATCAAAGTTTAATAAACAGTATAATTATTGTTTTTTACTGGTTGCCTTGTTTATTAATTTTTTATGTTTAAATAAATGCTCAGTTGCTAGTCGTCTTCCAACATTTTTCCAAGTTTTTAAAATTTCTTCAATGTTTTTTAAAAATACACATTTTTAAGTCTTTTTTTAGTTTAAAGAAATTATTTAAGGTAAGAAACTGTGTTAAATAGTATAAAGACATTGAAAAGATACTGTTTAGCTATTTTATAAATGTTTTTAGATAAAAACTTTTGATGATGACAAAAAGTTTTTGTTTATATGACAGATTTTTTGAGCCCAACCGAAATTTTATCACTGAGCATATGAAAATTGCTAAAATTTCAGGTTTTATTAGTGGTTTTTGTTCGAAAATCTGGGATTTCCTAGTTGATTTTTCTTCGTCTAAACTATCAAATTTCAGGTTTTTCGTAGAATTAAGGTAAAGTGGCAACCCCGTAAATGATACAGCAAGAAAACTGATAATCCAATACATTTACTCTTCCTGCCATTTTCAAAGATTCTCTCTACTTTTACTTTTAGCTATGGCAATGGTGAGGCAAAGTAATTTCTTTTGCAAAACAGTGCAACTTCTCTTAATTATTTAAACTTACAGCAGAAAAAATCTTTTAATTATATAACATACAAAACATTAAACTAGTCTTAAAACTAATAAATAGGAAAAAATTGAATACACAGTGATAGGAATTAAATATCATCAACAAATGGTTTTAAAGCTTTCACATTTAGAAAAGTAATAGTACTCAAAGATAGCTAAAAGCTGTTTAAGAACATTTAATAAGCATAAATTGTCAATATAAAGTTGCCACTCTTTGAGTCAAAAAAATCTTCCCTAAGTGACCAAAAATTACCCTCATTAACCATACACTTACCTAAGTCTCCCTGAGTTTATTTCAAAATCTTAATAATTTTACTGTTTATTAAAATATTACAATGTTTTTTCTAAGAATATTGAAGATCTAGACGAAAGGATAAACGTTTCTAAATAAACACAAAAATTAATAAAATTAACTTTTTTGAACAAAATATTGAAACTAAATGAATTAACTAAATCTCACTCTAGATCTAGAAAAGAATTTTTCTTGAGATTTTTCTTGAAAATTTAACTTAATTTTTTAGAAAAAATCAAAACTGCCCTGAGTTTTTTCTGAGTAAAAAAAAGATTTAAAACTCCCTGATTTTCCTTGAGATTTTTTGAAACTTGAACCTTCCCTGAGTTTCCCTGAATACCTGAGTTCCCTTAATGTGTGGCACCCCTGCAATAACTAGAAAAAAAACATTAACATTATGATTGAAATAACTTTTTCAATTAAAAATCTCATTCAATTATCATGCCTATGTAAACTCTCATGGTACAAATTCCTAAAAATTTCAGCATATTACTGGTCTTCAATGTCTTAATTACTTATAAACATTGTCTATTTTTTTATTCTATAAATATTCAAGAGTCTTACATAAATTTAACATGAGTTACTGTGACTTAAGATTGGTCACCATTTTTCGTAACTTAAAAGTACTCATACATTTTCAATACTTTTGTGAGTATTTTGGACTTAAATTTTGTCTGTTCTACTGTGATTGTGGCCTAAGTTTTTTCAGTTATATTGTGACTTTGGGGACTTATATTTTGTCAGTTCCATAATTAGTCTGAAAACTAAAACTAAACTGGGACATTACCCTTTGTTGTTTACATTTTATTCTCCCCTTATGGAATTTTTTATCAATATGACCCCATGACCCCTTATTTTAAGAAAAAATGAAGAAACAGTTTTTATTCTTTAAATTTAAAATTATGTATTAACACTACAATTTTTTTTTTGGAATTTAATTCTTTCAAAAAATTAAACTTAAGATATATAACAGGGAATAAAATAAACATTTTTTGAGTGTATATCTTAGTAAACAAGTTCCTTTTTCATCTTTTGAAAACTTGAAATGTTATTTAAAGAATTTTTACTGTAACTAAAACATTTTGCATTAGATTTTATTATAACAACTAAAAATAATATTAAATCATTTCTATTTTATCTTAACATTTTAGACTGCTAACTAACATTATTAATTTATTTCCTTATTCTTTAGCCAAAGTAGCCTAAAAATACTTAAAGCAAAAGTTTTAATATATTGAACAAGTCTTAAAGTAAACTTAGAAATTTGGCTGTAAAAAGTAAGTATGTTAAGTTTTTCGAAAGTAGAATTCATACAGTTTAAATTTCTTACTAGTATCTGAAAAAGTAATATGTATCTATATTTATTCAATGAACATCGAATCTTATTTTATTTTCCTTTACTTTTATAAAGCTTTATACAAAAACAAAGCTAATAAAATTGAGTTTATAATTATACTAGCTATGATAGTTTGACATTCATTCTGTGAAGCAGGTTGTGTTTAGGATTGGGGTGGGGTAACACAAAATTTAATTTTATAAAATTAAAGAATTCTCTTTACTAGTTGTTTGTACTTTAGAAATTAAAGATAGTGTCTAAATTTTTTTACCTTTTAAATACTTTTACTACTAAAAAAAACTATCATTTCAATATTAATGATGGGTTTTCATAAATATTAGCTTTTAAAATTTACGCTTTATTAAAAAAAATCTTGCAATGAAAGGCTAACAAAAATAACGTATTTTTAATCTACATAAACCTAATGATACTTATATTACTCTATATAGCATTTTATTTTAACTTAGTATATAGCAATTAAAACCGTAATAAATGTTCATAATTCAAGTTATTTGACAATTTAAAGATATAACAGCACTGAACTTCACAATTGTTTCTTAAAAAATTAAGTTTTAGTTTTCTTTACATTTAAATATATTTAATGGTAAAATGTTTACGATCAAGTAGCTCATTTTACAAAAATTAAAATATCAGTATAGTTTTAGCATCAAACTTTAGTATTAAAGTTAAAATATTTTTAGTCAGATAACATTCAAAATAAAGTTACTAAACTAGTTACGTTATTAACTAGTTAAAGTGATATGGTATTTTTATGTTAACTATAAGAGTTAAATTAGAAACATTAGCAATACTTTTACTCCTAAGTAAAGTTATAAACATAACATAGTAAAATTTTTGCAAAAATATGCCTCAATGTAACCCAGTTTTTAACTGCTATATAATTAAAGCAGTTCAATTAACTTATTTTTTTGCAAGGTTTTAAGTGTTAATAAATTTAAATATGTATTGTAAGTATACTTGAATTACAAACTACATTGCCTCAATCTAAATTTTAGCATTTTCTATCGTATTTAAAACTAATGGTTTTCTTGGTAATTAAAAAACTAAACTAAAAATAAAACATTCTGTGTATCCTAAGCTCAAAAATCCCCGAAAGTATGTTGTTTTTTTTCGGTCTTCAACTTTAAATTCCATAATATCTTGTGTAAGTTTAAAAATATGTTTTTTGCATCATAAAATAAAACCTTGTGCACACTGTGAGGACGACTGCATCATAGTAGTAAAAATAATTTCGATAACATTCATGCAGTGTTATGAACCTGAGAGCACATTTAATTTTATCTTTACAAACAAATGAGTTTTGTTGATTTTTTCGTTATACTTCGTTTAAGTTTAACATTTTAAGGTTATCTTTTATTTTGTTTAAAAACTTTGTTATCGACTTGTTTGATTTATATAACTTAATTTAAAAAATTAGTACATATTTATCGAAATAAGCAATCATACGTTCAAAAATTTTGAATAATCAACATTTTAGTTTTTGTTAACATGCATGAATATGTTTTAATTACCATATAAAAATAACTTTTAAAGTTCACTTAATTAGTTTGTTAAATGTTTGACATGATCATTATTTTCTTAATAGAAACTGGTCACAAATTAAAAAAAGTAGTTTTTTCTTAAAATACTTTAGAATAAATATTTAAGGTAAAGTTAGTTTTTTATCTTTAACTTAAAAAATTAACTATATTTTACATCTTTCTTAACACAATTTTTTATAAGTAAGAGCTTTTATTTTGTATACATTTTGTAATAATAGGGGTATATCACGTTTTTGTTCGTTGGGGCATGTGTAAAAAATTTAGCTTTTATTTGGTTGGAAATTTAAATTTTAGTTAGTTTACGAAAATAACTCAATTATCTAGTTTAATTTCAAAAAAATAGTTTTCTATAATATTATCAAACAATATATAGTCTCTTAAGAGTAGTATATATAGAGTGTTAAACTTCCCGTATATTTAATGTAAGAGTATTTTTACAAATAATCAAAAAATTTAGTGTAGTTTAAGAAATAAGTTTATATGCTCGTGGGCTAAATTTAATTTAAATATTTTAGACATTCGTGGGCTGGTCATTTGCATCTGAATGGCCGAATATGGCCCACGGGCCGTATCTTTGCATACCCATGTTGTAACCTCTGATTTTGCATAAGCTAGGTTTAATTTTTGCTTATAATTTTTAAAGTGTTTCTTTCAAAATCATTTATTATTTTCTTTATTTAATAACTGTGTCAAATTTTCTCATCAGGTTTATTGGTTATTTTTATGGTACTATTTTTTTGTGATAAGTAAGAACTTATAGAGTGTTAAAACAAATTAGTCTTCAATTATATTAGTACTGTAAACATATTTACAAAACTAAAATCAAATTTATTAAGTTAACTGATAAAATGCTCAAAGCTAAGATTTCTCTAATTAAGCAACACAACTTTAATCAAGATCAATTAAATATTGACATCAAATCTAAAAGTAAATCTAAAGTTGTTAATGCTGTAGTGTCTGTTTAAACTAATAATTAATTGAATAGTCTATGACGCGAACTTTCAAAAATAAATAAACCTTAAATATAACAACAATATTTTAGTTTAAAAAGATTAAGTTTATTTTTAAACATTAAGGTCTGAGCATTAAAATCTATATAATAAATTACAACAAAAAAATTAAAGCAATGGGACTAGAAATTTAATTTATGTAAGTGTGGTGAAGAATTTATGCATTTCAAACTATCCGAGTTTCGTTTTGTACTTCAATTAATTTTCGCATACTACTGTTATCTATATTATAATAAACCCTGCTGTTGACAAAAGAAGGTGTGTTTTGTTTTTACAAAAGACCATGTTGGACTAAAAGTAAAAGGATCAGAATGTCCGATTGTAATGTAACGGTGTTTTTCTTAATATTTGGTGAGTCAGCAAAGTAGAAAATAAAAAGAATATATATATTGTTAAACTATACCCTTATCCTTAATATACCTTACCAAAACATATCGAAAATTTAGAAAAAATTATAAGTAAAAAAAAATATTGAAACAAAATATTTTTTGACTCAGAGAATATTAAGGGAAACACCTTTCCATTACAACAAAATTTGAAGTAAAGTTTCAAAATATTTTAAAAGATTTGTTTAAGATTGTTACTGTAAATTCGGCTTAGTTAACACAAGAACCTTTAACTATTACTGTAATTTTAAATATTAATTACATCATGCTATATATTAATATTAGCTTAATATTGGATGTTCAAAAAATTATTGCTTTGTTCTAAAGCTCTTAAGCTGTTAAAAAACAAAGACAACAGCAACTTTTTTATGATAGATCTTTATAAATTCCAGTTTAAAAGAATAAACTATAAAAAGTAAGTTTTTATATAGCTTGATTTAAGAAAGAAGTAATATAAGAAATAACTAGCTTATGTTTTTCAAATGACATTTATTGGTATGTTTTGAAGCCAGAATTTAAATATTGTATAAAAAAAAGTTTTTTATAAAATATTCAAAGTTTTTTTAAGACGTACTTAATATTCATATAACTTTTTTTCCCTTACAATTTTTGAAACAATGATCTTTTTTAAAACCATTTTGGTTTAATATAAGTGTTAGTAGACGAAACAGACCTAGGTTGAAAGTTTCATGCTGATTAAAAGACTTAACGCACACAACTCATGTTCCTGGGTTAGCTCATGCTCCATGTTACGCATGAGCTAACTTCTTAACTATTTTAAGTACAGCTTATTTTTATGCAAAACTATTAGCTTTTAAACTTCTGTCATTTGTTCATTGCTGCTTATGTTTAAATGGCAGTTAATTCACTGCTTTCTTATTTATAATGCAAGTGTAAAATTACTATAATAAATGTTCAAAGTAACTATTGTATTTATTACCCATTCACAATGGGAAGCAATTTCGACCTTGTCAAAAAATAAGTAAACTGCTTAAAAAAAGATTAGATTCTTAAGCAAGTTGCAGAGCAATGTATATAAAAAATAACATTGTAAAACATTATACTTGGTTAAGATAAATAATTGTTTTGTATAACTTAAAAATTAAAATAAAAACTTAAGGTTTTTATTTAAAAAAAAAAACAAAGAATACTTTTAAATTTAAGTAAAAAATGTAATGATTTTATTTAAATTATAGCTTATTAAAGAAATTAAAAAGCTTTAAATGTCTTTATTATTTACGTTTTAAAAAAGAACTCATTTAAAACTTGTTTAAAATGGAAATTATCAAAAAAAAATTCATAGCCTAACAGTTATAAGCTACACAGCTTTTTTCATAAACTGAACTTTCAACAAAAAATGTGAAAAAGTAGAAGCTTCACAATAGGAGTAGTTACTGACTATACTTAAGCTTCTTTTTTTTCTTTTTTTGTCTCATAACTTTCACAAAACTACATGTTACTATACTTTTTGACACACAGTTGTTTAAATGCGAGTCAAGTGAGAGTAGTATTGTTTATGAAAAATCATATAGTTAAACTAAAAATAATTTATTAGTAAATGTTTTATAAATTCTTTTACTTTTTGTTGTTTATTTTAGTAGAATAGAAATTATTTTTGATAATGCAGTACAAGTAGTGATAAACTAAAAGAAAACTAGATTTAATTATCAAATTTCAAAGCATTTTAAGTTTTAACATTAAGGCTTTATTGTTTTACAAATAAAGACATACTCTTGTACTTTTTTTTAAAGTTTAGTTCATTGTTAAGCTCTATTTTGAATCGTTTAATAAATAGTAATTTTCAAAGTTTTTAAAATAATAAAAAAGTTTAAAGCCTAAATTTATTTAAGAGTTAGTTATTGTGAATAAAGTAAATGATGACAATAAAAAAAAAAATTAACAAAATTTTAGCTCTATATTTATTATAGAACCAAAAATAAGTATCATCGTATTTAGTTATATAAAAGAAAAAATATAGTTTTAGAAATTGTTGGAAGAAAATTTGAAGTTATAATAACCCACAGGATATAATAATAAAAGTAGTTGTTGCAATTGTTACATTAATATAACAATTGTTATATTAACTATATTTTTATCAATTCTCTCACTTTTGAACTTAAAGAAAAGTGAAAATTGAAATTATTATTTTAGAACAAATACAAAATTCAATTTATTTTATTTCCGTATCAAAAATTAAGCATGAACTACTTGATTTTTTGAAATATGTTATTTCATTTAATGATAGTGTTAAATACTTTTCAAATTATATAAAATTAGATACTGAAAATATTTATGTTATTATTACATAAGTAAGAGTTAAGTAATGGTAGGAATTGCAGTTGAGCAAAAATTATGTTTATACTTGTTATTAGCCTGTTTTACATGCTTCTAAAAGGCTGTTGATTGTTTTACCTTTCATTTCAATTAGCAAGAAAATATATATTGTACGTTTTTTAAAACGAATTAATGTTTAGATGTATAAAAACATTAAATTAAAAGTGTTAAATTAAAAAAAAAAATTAAGGTTTTATATTTCATTACAAAAGCTAAACACAAACTTTTTTATCTAAACTGTTTTATTTTGTGCATGGATTTTTATGTTAAATATAGTATTTGGATGTGTATGAAAGGCTTAAAATAGTTTCTTACCTTATTAATTATCGCTATTATTTCTTAATTAAGAAATAGGTTTTGAAAAATTGTTTTATTTGTAATGATTTTTAAAGTTATAAAACATATTAAACAAAGTACAATTAAAGAGTCTAATATAGATACTTTATTTAGGAGTAGTGTCTTTTTAGAGCATAAATGAGAGCTTAATACTTTTACTTGTTTCAAACTTTATACATTGTTTTTATTTGGATTCTAAGCAATACAAGGTCTCAGTTTAATTCTTGTAAATCTAAACATACTTTAAATTACATATTAAAGAACAGACTATAAGTTTGTTTTACATGGGTGTAACATGGTTTTAAATTTCCTTGAAATGTAACTTATGTTGTCTAGAAAAAGTTGGTTTTTAGTGCTAAATTTTCTTTTGTTAATTTTAACGCTTTTTCAAAAATTTTAACTAACTGTCTTTCCGTTTTGCTAGATTTTGTTTAAAACTTTTCAAAATACAAACGCCAAAAAGAACGGAAGGACTCATAGGTTGAATCAACTGTTTATTAGGTTTGTCTAAGTTGATATTTCAATAGTAACATAGACACCATTCTCAAAAGCTTTTACCTTATCAGAAGTTTTTGTGATATTCTGTATTTAAATTTTACTGTATCCTATTATGTATCTGTTT
>NW_028139992.1:30000-37899 GCF_965202585.1 Thalia democratica | reverse complement strand
TCGTACTTACACTTGCATGGCTTAATCTTTGAGACAAGCATATGACTACTGGCAGGATCAACCAGATAACTATCCGAGGGCGTTTAAACCCGTTGCTCGACTGAGCGTTTTTACTGTATAAATACAGACCTTTTCTATCACTCGGCTTAAAAGCCTTGCGAACGTTACTGAAAGTCGGCGCCGGCCTTTTGCTGTTTAAAGCGCCAGCCCGCGTCGACTGCAGCATGCAGCTATACAACTGACTGTTCTTTCTCCCGACCAACCGTTTGCCTTCTGCCGGTTAACTCGTCAGCAGCAACACGCCATCTGTCTGCTGCAGTTACCCGCCTCGAGCCGTGCCTGCCTGCGTCGGCTACTCGTCTCGACGACTTCGCAAAGCTATAAGCCTACCGCCGCTGGACGCTTGTAGTTTTTCATACGCTGCTCCAATGCGTTTACATAGCACGTTCGCCGCCGCTGCAATAGCCGCGCCTCGGGTGCTAAACAGTAATGCTTTAAGCCCGCTTTCTCGTCAAGTCGACCGAACGCACAAACACGTCTCTCTCACTAGTGTAAAGTAATGCATACGTGTATGATGCTCAAATGTTGCTGTTGAACTTTTTTGCCGATTTTTCCCGATTTTTTTTTAATTTCTTTGTTTCTTTTCAATTTTTTTAATATTTTAAGCTTATTTATGCTACGTTTAAATGTTTTAATACTTTTTTTATACTTTATTTAATATGTTTAAAAGAAATAAATAAAAAATAATATATATAAACTACTTTTTTTAATGTTTTAAATATGTTTGTTTATTATAAATAAGCTTTATTTGTATTATTTTTTATTTAAACTTACTTTTTAAATCTTTATATTTGTTTTATCGTTTTAAGCACATTGCGATAAATATAATAAACAAAAAATTGATTAAAAATAATAATAATAAAAAAAAAAAAAAAAAAATAACATAAGCTTATTTTATATGTTTCATTTTATTTTTATTTAAACTTACTTTTCAAACCTTAATACTCGTTTTATTTTTTTAAGCAGATCGCGATAAATATAATAAACAAACAATTAAATAAAAATAAATAAAAATGAAAAAAAAAAAAAAAACATAAGCTTATTTTATATGTTTCATTTTATTTTTATTTAAACTTACTTTTCAAACCTTAATACTCGTTTTATTTTTTTAAGCAGATCGCGATAGATATAATAAACAAACAATGAAATAAAAATAATAATAATAATAATAATAAATCATAAGCTTATTTTGTACGTTTCATTTTATTTTATTTAAAACTTACAATTTAAACTTTTGTATTTGTTCTATTCTTTTAAGCACATCGCGATAAATATAATAAGCAAACAATTAAATAAAAATAATAACAAATAAATAAAACAATACGGCTAAACTATAAAAAGAAAACTAAATAACTGATAAATACTTGTAAAACATTATTTGAAACATGTATTTTGAAACACAACACGATTGATTTATATTTGATAATATATTTTTAATTTGTGTAGTTCATTTAAAGTAGTCTCCCTTTTTGCTTCTGGTTTTATTAGAGTTATATATAACAATAAATGATGTAGTTTATTTAAAGTAGTCTCCCTTTTTGCTTCTGGTTTTACTTGAGTTACATAACGTTAAATAAACATACTTAATAAACGTAACCATCAATACTGTCATTTTAATAAAACTAAGTACAAATACATTGAATTAACATAGAACTTTAAAAAGCCTTTGCTAGTATCTGTTGGTAACAGTAAATAACCTATTATGACTCACAATACAAGAGTGCGAAATTTATTTTTCATTTGATTTTTCAGGTATTTATTTATTTGTGGAAATAAACTTTTTTATTACATTAGAAACTAATTGAATTTTTCCTATAACTATACCTATTATTATATTTAGTATGCTTAAAAGTAATAAAATGAAACGTCGCGATTATATAATAAACAAACAATCAAACAAACAAAGAAATAAAATAAAAAACTATTTTTTTAAACTTATATTTCAACTATATGTCTTATTTTATTTTCATTTAAACTTACTTTAAACCTCTGTATTTGTTATATATATTTAAACACAATACGATTAAACTATAAGACAAACAACAACATAAAATAATCACATTAATAAATACACTAAGCAAATAGCTAGAATAAATATAAATAGTTCAATATATACAATATATTTCTTCCATTTTTAAGTTACTTGTTAAACATATTTATTTAAACATGTTTCTTTAGAATATAAAACTAACAGTTCTACAAATAAAGAAATTAAAAAGCCAATACACATAACACTAACTTTTCATAAATTAGATATGCAAATATGAACAAAATAATAACTAAATTGTAAAGCTTTTGTAAACTGTAAACTTATAAACTTATAATAATAATTGCATATTCACTATTCACAATAGCTTTTTATTTAGTACACAACTGGTCTGTAAGTTGTGTAGTTTATTGAAAGTATAATCCCGTTTTGCTTCTGGTTTAAATAAAGTTATACAACACATACTAAAGTAAATTAAATAAAGTAATTCACTACTATCTATTAAATACATTAATTTAAATTAAAGTGAACTTTGAACTTATAATAATAATTGCATATTCACTATTCAGAATTGCTTTAAATTTAGTACACAACTGGTCTGTAAATTGTGTAGTTTATTGAAAGTATAATCCCGTTTTGCTTCTGGTTCAAATAAAGTTATACAACACTTACTAAAGTAAATTAAATAAAGTAATTCACTACTATCTATTAAATAAAACCAATTTAAAAAATACATTAATTTAAATTAAAGTGAACTTTGAACTTATAATAATAATTGCATATTCACTATTCAGAATTGCTTTAAATTTAGTACACAACTGGTCTGTAAATTGTGTTGGTTCTATTCAAGTACTCTCCTTGTTTGTTTTGTTTTAGTTGTATTTATTTTTAGATACTAGCACATTCAATACACATAATAAAGTAAACCAAATAAACTCTATTAATTTAAACTAAGTACAAATACATTAAGTTAATACAAAACTTTAAAAAGCTTTTGCTAGTATCTGTTGGTAACAGTAAATAACTTATTATGACTCACAATACAAAAGTGCAAAATTTATTTTCGTTTGATTTTTCAAGTAGCTACGCTTTTATTTGTTTATGGACAAAAAGACTTTAAAGTTTTAGTATAAATGACTAATTGTATTAATTTTAACTCAGAAAATTGTACTCTACAAGATGGTGCCATTATTTTTTCGATATCTCAACCTGGTCAAACCACTTTTTTAGCGCTCTAATTGGTTTAAACAGCAAATAACGTTATCTGATTGGCTTACGTTTTTATTTGCTAATAACTAGAATTTACTTTTCTTTTAAGCGTTAAAGAAATGTAAATAAACGAGTAATAAGTATAAATAGGTCAGAAAGAAAAATAGTACAAAAAAGATGAATTCAAAAGGCAAAAGCCTACGGCACGTGGTATTCCCAAGCGGTCACCCATCTAAGTACTAACCACGCCCGACACTGCTTAACTTCCCAGATCGGACGAGATGGGGTGTGCTCAGTGTGGTATGGTCGTAGGCGTTTGAAAGCGTTTACAAGCCTTTATAAACCCTTCGGTTTGTTTAAAAAACCTATTTGCACTTGATTTACAATCGATTTGATATTTTAAAATTAATCCTTATAAAATTTTAACCTGAATTAACCTTTTTTTTTCTTTTTTTTATCAACAGTTACTCCCAAACTGTACTAAAACTGTATTGTAACTGTACAAAAGTGTTTGTTTAAATAATTGCTATCTATAAATTACCTAAGACCAGGACAAGTAGAAGTAAAGTTTATTGAATTATTAAACTAAATAAATAAAATAAAATCGTAAAATAAAATAATACAATATGTTTACAATTTGTCATTGATCTATCCATTTATGTTATTGCATTACAAATACAAACATTGCATACATTCAAGAGTATTATTCATCAATCTTTTCAATATAATAAGTTTTAAATTTATATTTATATATATATTTATTTTTAAATAATTCCTGACATTTTAGACTACCTGAGATTTTTTTTTAATTAAATTAATTTTAGTAATTAAATACTTGACGTTCTAGTTTTTTTAATTTGATAACTCAACTATGTTTATTTTTTTTTTACTAATTTTAAAATTATTATTATACAATATATTTGTTATATTATATTTATTTTATTACTTAAACTTATTATATACATTTAATATATAATATTATTAAATAATTTTATTAACGAATTAAAAACAAAATATTATTATTTTATTATTATTATATTATTAACTTAGTGTTTTATTTTAAAGATATATTAAAAAACTAAACAGATATTACCCCTAAAAAATTTTGTTAATAATATATAAAAAGTACTCAAATTCAGATTCGGAAATATATATACTGTTTTTTTTCATCAATATTGCAGGTCTGCGTAGCCGGGGGCTGTAATCTAGCTGCCAGCAGGCCTGAAATGGTGGCCACTATTGTTCAATGTTCAACTTCAAATTCTTTGAGATTATACTGTACTATCTATCTATCTATCTAACAAATCTATCTAACAAATGTTGTTCAATCTAGGTTGTGGGTACTTGGGTCGAGTAATGCCTTTGACTTACAATCTGTTGTGGATTGTCAATATTCCTCTATCTATCAATAAACAAATCTATCTAATAAATGTTGTTCAATCTAGGTTGTGGGTACTTGGGTCGAGTAATGCCTTTGACTTACAATCTGTTGTTGATTGTCAACATTCCTCTATCTATCAATAATGATTATATTCAATATTAAATGTTGATTAATTCAGTTGTAAGAAAACCAGTGCGCTGGTTAGGTTGGGTAAGGCCTTCGACTTACAATCTTGGGGATTATCAACGTTCATCACAAGTACAGTAACGATCTCATTGAATTTCCAGTTGGAACATTGGATTGTAGTGGTGGCCTACTCTTTTTTGCCTAGTTTGACAAACTATTGTATATATATTGTATAACTTTATTTGTATTATTTTTTATTTAAATTACTACTTATTATTAAAGAATTAAATTTTCTCCATTGTTTTCTCCATCGCGAACATTAAAAAAAAAACTATGTATTTGAACTAATGCTTATTTTATATGTTTTGTTTTATTTTTATTCAAACTTACTTTAAACCTCTGTATTTTTTATACAATAAGATTAAACTATATAACAGAAAAATAATTAAATAATCAAACTATTGAATAAGCAGTTAATTAGTGTGTTTTTTTTAGGCTTCTTTCATTTTTAACTTACTTGTTAACCATATTTCTTTTATTAAAGTATAAAACTAACAGTTACTAAAATAAAATAATCATAAAGTCAATACACAAAACACTAACTTTTTATAGTTTAAATATGCAAACATGAATATAGTTATGAAGTAAAGTTATTCAAAGCTTATAATAATGAAGCTTTTGAATAATATTTCAATTACAGTGAACTTTAAGTAAGATAAGTTTTTTTTTTGTAATAACTACAAAATTGGTATTTTAGTTTATTATTAGTAACTAAATATTTATATTTATTATATTTAAAAAAAAACTTCTATACTAACTCTAATTTCAAAGCATATTAAAACATACAAATTTTACCAACTAAATATTTATTTTTATTTTTATTATTATAACTTTCAAACATAAGCTTGTATACCTTATATACCTATATACCTCATATAGTAGGCTTGACATAACATTATTTAATTCTTTTTGTTTGAAATAAACTCATTTAGTTATTAGTAAATTACAACATAAATGTTTATAACAATAAAACTAAGATTTAGCTTTTGAGTTAGTAAACTTTGATAGTTTTCTTTTAAAAGTTTAATAGTCCTTATTTAAGTTCAAACAAAATTGCTATATATTTAATACACATACAAAAGTAAACTAAGTAAACGTAACTCAATAGTCTCTTTTAAGTAAAAGTAATTACAAATACATTAAGTTAATACAAAACTTTAAAAAGCTTTTGCTAGTATCTGTTGGTAACAGTAAATAACTTATTATGACTCACAATACAAAAGTTCAAAATTTATTTTTGTTTGATTTTTCAAGTAGCCAGGCTTTTAGTTGTTTGTGGACAAAAAGACTTTTAAGTTTTAGTATAAAAGACTAATTGTATTAATTTTAACTCAGAAAATTGTACTCTACAAGATGGTGCCATTATTTTTTCGATATCTCAAACTGGTCAAACCACTTTTTTAGCGCTTTAATTGGTTTAAACAGCAAATAACGTTATCTGATTGGCTAAGGTTTTTGTTTTCTAATAACTAGAATTTTCTTTTCTTTTAAGCGTTAAAGAAATGTAAATAAACGAGTAATAAGTATAAATAGGTCAGAAAGAAAAATAAAACAAAAAAGATGAATTCAAAAAGTAAAAGCCTACGGCACGTGGTATTCCCAAGCGGTCACCCATCTAAGTACTAACCACGCCCGACACTGCTTAACTTCCCAGATCGGACGAGATGGGGTGTGCTCAGTGTGGTATGGTCGTAGGCGTTTGAAAGCGTTTACAAGCCTTTATAAACCCTTCGGTTTGTTTAAAAAACCTATTTGCACTTAATTTACAATCGATTTGATATTTTAAAATTATTCCTTATAAAATTTTAACTTGATGTAAGTATTTTTTTATTAAAACCTTTTTTTTTTGGTGTTTTAATTACAATTACTCCCTGCAACTTTATTAAAAACTTTGTTTAAAAGATTGTTAACTATATTCTATATTTAATACTATGATAATTAGAAGTAAAGTTTATTAAGTGATTAAACTAAATAAAAAATATTGTTAAAATAAACA
Source organism: Thalia democratica (assembly GCF_965202585.1). Taxonomy (NCBI): domain Eukaryota; kingdom Metazoa; phylum Chordata; class Thaliacea; order Salpida; family Salpidae; genus Thalia; species Thalia democratica. Next base: position 31,080 of record NW_028139992.1, on the reverse strand, counting down.
TTTCGGTAACATGTTGTGTTTAGTTTGTTTTACTATTTCTCATTGTTCTATTTATAGATGGACTTATATATACAAGAATATTTATAGTTAGTTATAGTTTTCTAAAGAATATCTCATACTACATCAGATTTTACGAATAAATAATTTATAACTTATAATTATATAACTTATAATTATAGATTATATAATAAATATAACTTAATTTAAGGTAATAAAATATTTGACGTTTAATTTAATAACTCAACTATGTTTATGTTATAAAATGATAGTATATAATACACATACATTATAATAATATGTATAACTAGTTGTTTACTTTAAAATGAATAATTAAGTGGAAGAATTAAAAGAACTCACATTTTTGAAGAGAGCGTGGAAAACCAGAATAGTCTTTTAAAACTTTTATTAAATTATCGATAAATATAAAATACAATAGAATTAAACATATAAACGTAACTGTGGTTGCTTAGAAACTAAACAAGAAATTTTTTAATAAAATATAAAATAATTATTATATAGAAGTAAAATAAAAATAAAATAAAAGTAATATAAATTATATCTTTTAACTAAATAACAATCACGAGCAATATTAGCGCAATGTCAGAGTATGAATTTATAATAAAGGAATTGCTTCCTTGGTGTTGATACTTACCTTATTCAAATAGAATACATTTTCAGCGATCAGGCTTGTATTTATTTTAGCGCGCGTAACACAACGTTTGTGGGTTTCGGCACACTTTTGTCGATAGTGGGCGCCCCGCCTCTTAAGTACAGAAATTTCGGGAATTTTCGATTTTTGGAATTCTGACTCGACAGATCGTTTTTATTTGGTCCAGAGACCCCGTAAAAAATTTTTCAGCCCATTTGAAGCATGATGAAAAAATGTTATTTCGACCCCCTTTTTTTAGGGGTTACGGGGACATCGACCCATTTTTTGGGAATAAAAAACTCCTAGAAAAGGACCACTTTTCTTCTTTTTTCGAATTTCGACTTTTTATTTTTTTGGAAAATTTTTCTATTTTCTTTGTTTGTTCTATTATAAGGTCAAAAATATTTTTTTGAGCTTTGCAACGCATAAGG
>NW_028139992.1:15000-25000 GCF_965202585.1 Thalia democratica | reverse complement strand
GCTCACGCTTCAGCTGTGAAATCGCCAGACCAGCTGTCTTTGACGACACGCTCCTTAATTAAGAAACGAGTCGCAGGCACTTTCAAACTAATGAAAGGATCGGTGTGTTAAAGACCCTGAGACGGACGTGGCCCCAGGATTACCCGAGGCCGCAATACGCGTTCAGAATATCGATGCTCAATGTGTCCTGCAATTCACATTACTTCTCGGAGCTAGCTCCGTCCTTCATCGACGCTCGAGCCGAGTGATCCACCGCTAAGAGATCTCTCGTGTTAATCAATCTCAATGCAACCAAAAAATCGTGTTCAAAAAGAAGCGGCCGCGCCAGCACTTGCGTGCTGAATTATTACTCCCGCTGTCAGAAAGCAACGCGACCGAACTATAACAGTTACAGGGCTCGGTCCCTTCGAAGAAGAGACGTCGCTTGAAATCAAATTTCGATTCGTTAATGATCCTTCCGCAGGTTCACCTACGGAAACCTTGTTACGACTTTTACTTCCTCTAAATGATCAAGTTCGATCGTCTTTTCGAACACCGGCGAGTGCGTTGCCGCACGTACCAGGCTCAATCGGAGGACCTCACTAAACCATTCAATCGGTAGTAGCGACGGGCGGTGTGTACAAAGGGCAGGGACGTAATCAACGCAAGCTAATGACTCGCGCTTACTGGGAATTCCTCGTTCAAGGGAAACAATTGCAAGTCCCTATCCCTAGCACGACCGGGGTTCAACGGATTACCCGGACCTTTCGGCCTAGGGAACACACGATGATCCGGTCAGTGTAGCGCGCGTGCGGCCCCGAACATCTAAGGGCATCACAGACCTGTTATTGCTCAATCTCGTGTGGCTAAACGCCACTAGTCCCTCTAAGAAGTTGTCTCCGACCCAATGGGTCGAGCAGCTATTTAGCAAGTAAGAGTCTCGTTCGTTATCGGAATTAACCAGACAAATCGCTCCACCAACTAAGAACGGCCATGCACCACCACCCACAGAATCAAGAAAGAGCTCTCAATCTGTCAATCCTCGCTGTGTCCGGGCCGGGTGAGATTTCCCGTGTTGAGTCAAATTAAGCCGCAGGCTCCACTCCTGGTGGTGCCCTTCCGTCAATTCCTTTAAGTTTCAGCTTTGCAACCATACTTCCCCCGGAACCCAAAGACTTTGGTTTCCCGGAAGCTGCCGGACAGTTCTTAAGTTCGACACTGCCCGATCGCTAGTCGGCATCGTTTAAGGTCAGAACTAGGACGGTATCTGATCGTCTTCGAACCTCTGACTTTCGCTCTTGATTAAAGAAAACATTCTTGGCAAATGCTTTCGCAGTCGTTCGTCTTGCGCCGATCCAAGAATTTCACCTCTAACGGCACAGTACGGATGCCCCCGTCCGTTCCTATTAATCATTACCTCGTGCTCCGAAAACCAACAAAATAGAACCGAGGTCCTATTCCATTATTCCATGCAACATTATACAAGCGTAAAGCCTGCTTTGAACACTCTAATTTTTTCAAGGTAAACTTGCCGGACCACCGCAACACTCAGTTAAGAGCACCGCGAAGGCACCGACCAACAAGAACAACGAGGCCAGTGCTAGCCTTTCGACCGACCAACCTCGCCGTCCCTATATCCAACTACGAGCTTTTCAACCGCAACAACTTAAATATACACTTTTGGAGCTGGAATTACCGCGGCTGCTGGCACCAGACTTGCCCTCCAATGGATACTCGTTAAAAAGTTTAAAGTGTACTCATTCCAATTGCAGGACCTCGTACGAGGTCTGCATTGTTATTTTTCGTCACTACCTCCCCGAGCCGGGAATGGGTAATTTGCGCGCCTGCTGCCTTCCTTGGATGTGGTAGCCGTTTCTCAGGCTCCCTCTCCGGAATCGAACCCTGATTCTCCGTCACCCGTTACAACCTCGGTAGGCCGATACCGTACCGACGATAGTTGATAGGGCAGTTGCTTTAATGAGATGTCGCCAGCACTAGGCCGTGCGATCCGCAAGCTTATCCAGAGTCACCATTGTAACGACCCGAAAGCCGGTTAGTTTTGGTCTGATAAATGCGCGCCTCACGTCAGTTCGGCGCTTTACGCATGTATTAGCTCTAGAATTGCCACAGTTATCCATGTAAAAGCGTACAATCAAATGAACCATAACTGATTTAATGAGCCATTCGCAGTTTCACTGTACGTGAGCTCGTACTTACACTTGCATGGCTTAATCTTTGAGACAAGCATATGACTACTGGCAGGATCAACCAGATAACTATCCGAGGGCGTTTAAACCCGTTGCTCGACTGAGCGTTTTTACTGTATAAATACAGACCTTTTCTATCACTCGGCTTAAAAGCCTTGCGAACGTTACTGAAAGTCGGCGCCGGCCTTTTGCTGTTTAAAGCGCCAGCCCGCGTCGACTGCAGCATGCAGCTATACAACTGACTGTTCTTTCTCCCGACCAACCGTTTGCCTTCTGCCGGTTAACTCGTCAGCAGCAACACGCCATCTGTCTGCTGCAGTTACCCGCCTCGAGCCGTGCCTGCCTGCGTCGGCTACTCGTCTCGACGACTTCGCAAAGCTATAAGCCTACCGCCGCTGGACGCTTGTAGTTTTTCATACGCTGCTCCGATGCGTTTACATAGCACGTTCGCCGCCGCTGCAATAGCCGCGCCTCGGGTGCTAAACAGTAATGCTTTAAGCCCGCTTTCTCGCCAAGTCGACCGAACGCACAAACACGTCTCTCTCACTAGTGTAAAGTAATGCATACGTGTATGATGCTCAAATGTTGCTGTTGAACTTTTTTGCCGATTTTTCCCGATTTTTTTTTAATTTCTTTGTTTCTTTTCAATTTTTTTAATATTTTAAGCTTATTTATGCTACGTTTAAATGTTTTAATACTTTTTTTATACTTTATTTAATATGTTTAAAAGAAATAAATAAAAAATAATATATATAAACTACTTTTTTTAATGTTTTAAATATGTTTGTTTATTATAAATAAGCTTTATTTGTATTATTTTTTATTTAAACTTACTTTTTAAATCTTTATATTTGTTTTATCGTTTTAAGCACATTGCGATAAATATAATAAACAAAAAATTGATTAAAAATAATAATAATAAAAAAAAAAAAAAAAAAATAACATAAGCTTATTTTATATGTTTCATTTTATTTTTATTTAAACTTACTTTTCAAACCTTAATACTCGTTTTATTTTTTTAAGCAGATCGCGATAAATATAATAAACAAACAATTAAATAAAAATAAATAAAAATGAAAAAAAAAAAAAAAACATAAGCTTATTTTATATGTTTCATTTTATTTTTATTTAAACTTACTTTTCAAACCTTAATACTCGTTTTATTTTTTTAAGCAGATCGCGATAGATATAATAAACAAACAATGAAATAAAAATAATAATAATAATAATAATAAATCATAAGCTTATTTTGTACGTTTCATTTTATTTTATTTAAAACTTACAATTTAAACTTTTGTATTTGTTCTATTCTTTTAAGCACATCGCGATAAATATAATAAGCAAACAATTAAATAAAAATAATAACAAATAAATAAAACAATACGGCTAAACTATAAAAAGAAAACTAAATAACTGATAAATACTTGTAAAACATTATTTGAAACATGTATTTTGAAACACAACACGATTGATTTATATTTGATAATATATTTTTAATTTGTGTAGTTCATTTAAAGTAGTCTCCCTTTTTGCTTCTGGTTTTATTAGAGTTATATATAACAATAAATGATGTAGTTTATTTAAAGTAGTCTCCCTTTTTGCTTCTGGTTTTACTTGAGTTACATAACGTTAAATAAACATACTTAATAAACGTAACCATCAATACTGTCATTTTAATAAAACTAAGTACAAATACATTGAATTAACATAGAACTTTAAAAAGCCTTTGCTAGTATCTGTTGGTAACAGTAAATAACCTATTATGACTCACAATACAAGAGTGCGAAATTTATTTTTCATTTGATTTTTCAGGTATTTATTTATTTGTGGAAATAAACTTTTTTATTACATTAGAAACTAATTGAATTTTTCCTATAACTATACCTATTATTATATTTAGTATGCTTAAAAGTAATAAAATGAAACGTCGCGATTATATAATAAACAAACAATCAAACAAACAAAGAAATAAAATAAAAAACTATTTTTTTAAACTTATATTTCAACTATATGTCTTATTTTATTTTCATTTAAACTTACTTTAAACCTCTGTATTTGTTATATATATTTAAACACAATACGATTAAACTATAAGACAAACAACAACATAAAATAATCACATTAATAAATACACTAAGCAAATAGCTAGAATAAATATAAATAGTTCAATATATACAATATATTTCTTCCATTTTTAAGTTACTTGTTAAACATATTTATTTAAACATGTTTCTTTAGAATATAAAACTAACAGTTCTACAAATAAAGAAATTAAAAAGCCAATACACATAACACTAACTTTTCATAAATTAGATATGCAAATATGAACAAAATAATAACTAAATTGTAAAGCTTTTGTAAACTGTAAACTTATAAACTTATAATAATAATTGCATATTCACTATTCACAATAGCTTTTTATTTAGTACACAACTGGTCTGTAAGTTGTGTAGTTTATTGAAAGTATAATCCCGTTTTGCTTCTGGTTTAAATAAAGTTATACAACACATACTAAAGTAAATTAAATAAAGTAATTCACTACTATCTATTAAATACATTAATTTAAATTAAAGTGAACTTTGAACTTATAATAATAATTGCATATTCACTATTCAGAATTGCTTTAAATTTAGTACACAACTGGTCTGTAAATTGTGTAGTTTATTGAAAGTATAATCCCGTTTTGCTTCTGGTTCAAATAAAGTTATACAACACTTACTAAAGTAAATTAAATAAAGTAATTCACTACTATCTATTAAATAAAACCAATTTAAAAAATACATTAATTTAAATTAAAGTGAACTTTGAACTTATAATAATAATTGCATATTCACTATTCAGAATTGCTTTAAATTTAGTACACAACTGGTCTGTAAATTGTGTTGGTTCTATTCAAGTACTCTCCTTGTTTGTTTTGTTTTAGTTGTATTTATTTTTAGATACTAGCACATTCAATACACATAATAAAGTAAACCAAATAAACTCTATTAATTTAAACTAAGTACAAATACATTAAGTTAATACAAAACTTTAAAAAGCTTTTGCTAGTATCTGTTGGTAACAGTAAATAACTTATTATGACTCACAATACAAAAGTGCAAAATTTATTTTCGTTTGATTTTTCAAGTAGCTACGCTTTTATTTGTTTATGGACAAAAAGACTTTAAAGTTTTAGTATAAATGACTAATTGTATTAATTTTAACTCAGAAAATTGTACTCTACAAGATGGTGCCATTATTTTTTCGATATCTCAACCTGGTCAAACCACTTTTTTAGCGCTCTAATTGGTTTAAACAGCAAATAACGTTATCTGATTGGCTTACGTTTTTATTTGCTAATAACTAGAATTTACTTTTCTTTTAAGCGTTAAAGAAATGTAAATAAACGAGTAATAAGTATAAATAGGTCAGAAAGAAAAATAGTACAAAAAAGATGAATTCAAAAGGCAAAAGCCTACGGCACGTGGTATTCCCAAGCGGTCACCCATCTAAGTACTAACCACGCCCGACACTGCTTAACTTCCCAGATCGGACGAGATGGGGTGTGCTCAGTGTGGTATGGTCGTAGGCGTTTGAAAGCGTTTACAAGCCTTTATAAACCCTTCGGTTTGTTTAAAAAACCTATTTGCACTTGATTTACAATCGATTTGATATTTTAAAATTAATCCTTATAAAATTTTAACCTGAATTAACCTTTTTTTTTCTTTTTTTTATCAACAGTTACTCCCAAACTGTACTAAAACTGTATTGTAACTGTACAAAAGTGTTTGTTTAAATAATTGCTATCTATAAATTACCTAAGACCAGGACAAGTAGAAGTAAAGTTTATTGAATTATTAAACTAAATAAATAAAATAAAATCGTAAAATAAAATAATACAATATGTTTACAATTTGTCATTGATCTATCCATTTATGTTATTGCATTACAAATACAAACATTGCATACATTCAAGAGTATTATTCATCAATCTTTTCAATATAATAAGTTTTAAATTTATATTTATATATATATTTATTTTTAAATAATTCCTGACATTTTAGACTACCTGAGATTTTTTTTTAATTAAATTAATTTTAGTAATTAAATACTTGACGTTCTAGTTTTTTTAATTTGATAACTCAACTATGTTTATTTTTTTTTTACTAATTTTAAAATTATTATTATACAATATATTTGTTATATTATATTTATTTTATTACTTAAACTTATTATATACATTTAATATATAATATTATTAAATAATTTTATTAACGAATTAAAAACAAAATATTATTATTTTATTATTATTATATTATTAACTTAGTGTTTTATTTTAAAGATATATTAAAAAACTAAACAGATATTACCCCTAAAAAATTTTGTTAATAATATATAAAAAGTACTCAAATTCAGATTCGGAAATATATATACTGTTTTTTTTCATCAATATTGCAGGTCTGCGTAGCCGGGGGCTGTAATCTAGCTGCCAGCAGGCCTGAAATGGTGGCCACTATTGTTCAATGTTCAACTTCAAATTCTTTGAGATTATACTGTACTATCTATCTATCTATCTAACAAATCTATCTAACAAATGTTGTTCAATCTAGGTTGTGGGTACTTGGGTCGAGTAATGCCTTTGACTTACAATCTGTTGTGGATTGTCAATATTCCTCTATCTATCAATAAACAAATCTATCTAATAAATGTTGTTCAATCTAGGTTGTGGGTACTTGGGTCGAGTAATGCCTTTGACTTACAATCTGTTGTTGATTGTCAACATTCCTCTATCTATCAATAATGATTATATTCAATATTAAATGTTGATTAATTCAGTTGTAAGAAAACCAGTGCGCTGGTTAGGTTGGGTAAGGCCTTCGACTTACAATCTTGGGGATTATCAACGTTCATCACAAGTACAGTAACGATCTCATTGAATTTCCAGTTGGAACATTGGATTGTAGTGGTGGCCTACTCTTTTTTGCCTAGTTTGACAAACTATTGTATATATATTGTATAACTTTATTTGTATTATTTTTTATTTAAATTACTACTTATTATTAAAGAATTAAATTTTCTCCATTGTTTTCTCCATCGCGAACATTAAAAAAAAAACTATGTATTTGAACTAATGCTTATTTTATATGTTTTGTTTTATTTTTATTCAAACTTACTTTAAACCTCTGTATTTTTTATACAATAAGATTAAACTATATAACAGAAAAATAATTAAATAATCAAACTATTGAATAAGCAGTTAATTAGTGTGTTTTTTTTAGGCTTCTTTCATTTTTAACTTACTTGTTAACCATATTTCTTTTATTAAAGTATAAAACTAACAGTTACTAAAATAAAATAATCATAAAGTCAATACACAAAACACTAACTTTTTATAGTTTAAATATGCAAACATGAATATAGTTATGAAGTAAAGTTATTCAAAGCTTATAATAATGAAGCTTTTGTATAATATTTCAATTACAGTGAACTTTAAGTAAGATAAGTTTTTTTTTTGTAATAACTACAAAATTGGTATTTTAGTTTATTATTAGTAACTAAATATTTATATTTATTATATTTAAAAAAAAACTTCTATACTAACTCTAATTTCAAAGCATATTAAAACATACAAATTTTACCAACTAAATATTTATTTTTATTTTTATTATTATAACTTTCAAACATAAGCTTGTATACCTTATATACCTATATACCTCATATAGTAGGCTTGACATAACATTATTTAATTCTTTTTGTTTGAAATAAACTCATTTAGTTATTAGTAAATTACAACATAAATGTTTATAACAATAAAACTAAGATTTAGCTTTTGAGTTAGTAAACTTTGATAGTTTTCTTTTAAAAGTTTAATAGTCCTTATTTAAGTTCAAACAAAATTGCTATATATTTAATACACATACAAAAGTAAACTAAGTAAACGTAACTCAATAGTCTCTTTTAAGTAAAAGTAATTACAAATACATTAAGTTAATACAAAACTTTAAAAAGCTTTTGCTAGTATCTGTTGGTAACAGTAAATAACTTATTATGACTCACAATACAAAAGTTCAAAATTTATTTTTGTTTGATTTTTCAAGTAGCCAGGCTTTTAGTTGTTTGTGGACAAAAAGACTTTTAAGTTTTAGTATAAAAGACTAATTGTATTAATTTTAACTCAGAAAATTGTACTCTACAAGATGGTGCCATTATTTTTTCGATATCTCAAACTGGTCAAACCACTTTTTTAGCGCTTTAATTGGTTTAAACAGCAAATAACGTTATCTGATTGGCTAAGGTTTTTGTTTTCTAATAACTAGAATTTTCTTTTCTTTTAAGCGTTAAAGAAATGTAAATAAACGAGTAATAAGTATAAATAGGTCAGAAAGAAAAATAAAACAAAAAAGATGAATTCAAAAAGTAAAAGCCTACGGCACGTGGTATTCCCAAGCGGTCACCCATCTAAGTACTAACCACGCCCGACACTGCTTAACTTCCCAGATCGGACGAGATGGGGTGTGCTCAGTGTGGTATGGTCGTAGGCGTTTGAAAGCGTTTACAAGCCTTTATAAACCCTTCGGTTTGTTTAAAAAACCTATTTGCACTTAATTTACAATCGATTTGATATTTTAAAATTATTCCTTATAAAATTTTAACTTGATGTAAGTATTTTTTTATTAAAACCTTTTTTTTTTGGTGTTTTAATTACAATTACTCCCTGCAACTTTATTAAAAACTTTGTTTAAAAGATTGTTAACTATATTCTATATTTAATACTATGATAATTAGAAGTAAAGTTTATTAAGTGATTAAACTAAATAAAAAATATTGTTAAAATAAACATTTCGGTAACATGTTGTGTTTAGTTTGTTTTACTATTTCTCATTGTTCTATTTATAGATGGACTTATATATACAAGAATATTTATAGTTAGTTATAGTTTTCTAAAGAATATCTCATACTACATCAGATTTTACGAATAAATAATTTATAACTTATAATTATATAACTTATAATTATAGATTATATAATAAATATAACTTAATTTAAGGTAATAAAATATTTGACGTTTAATTTAATAACTCAACTATGTTTATGTTATAAAATGATAGTATATAATACACATACATTATAATAATATGTATAACTAGTTGTTTACTTTAAAATGAATAATTAAGTGGAAGAATTAAAAGAACTCACATTTTTGAAGAGAGCGTGGAAAACCAGAATAGTCTTTTAAAACTTTTATTAAATTATCGATAAATATAAAATACAATAGAATTAAACATATAAACGTAACTGTGGTTGCTTAGAAACTAAACAAGAAATTTTTTAATAAAATATAAAATAATTATTATATAGAAGTAAAATAAAAATAAAATAAAAGTAATATAAATTATATCTTTTAACTAAATAACAATCACGAGCAATATTAGCGCAATGTCAGAGTATGAATTTATAATAAAGGAATTGCTTCCTTGGTGTTGATACTTACCTTATTCAAATAGAATACATTTTCAGCGATCAGGCTTGTATTTATTTTAGCGCGCGTAACACAACGTTTGTGGGTTTCGGCACACTTTTGTCGATAGTGGGCGCCCCGCCTCTTAAGTACAGAAATTTCGGGAATTTTCGATTTTTGGAATTCTGACTCGACAGATCGTTTTTATTTGGTCCAGAGACCCCGTAAAAAATTTTTCAGCCCATTTGAAGCATGATGAAAAAATGTTATTTCGACCCCCTTTTTTTAGGGGTTACGGGGACATCGACCCATTTTTTGGGAATAAAAAACTCCTAGAAAAGGACCACTTTTCTTCTTTTTTCGAATTTCGACTTTT
>NW_028139992.1:0-10000 GCF_965202585.1 Thalia democratica | reverse complement strand
CGCTTTGTACGTCGGCCTTTTGAAGTCACTTAACTTATTCTCGAGCACCTACCGTCGTTGCTACCTCACCCGAGGCCAGCAGGCTGCTCACGCTTCAGCTGTGAAATCGCCAGACCAGCTGTCTTTGACGACACGCTCCTTAATTAAGAAACGAGTCGCAGGCACTTTCAAACTAATGAAAGGATCGGTGTGTTAAAGACCCTGAGACGGACGTGGCCCCAGGATTACCCGAGGCCGCAATACGCGTTCAGAATATCGATGCTCAATGTGTCCTGCAATTCACATTACTTCTCGGAGCTAGCTCCGTCCTTCATCGACGCTCGAGCCGAGTGATCCACCGCTAAGAGATCTCTCGTGTTAATCAATCTCAATGCAACCAAAAAATCGTGTTCAAAAAGAAGCGGCCGCGCCAGCACTTGCGTGCTGAATTATTACTCCCGCTGTCAGGAAGCAACGCGACCGAACTATAACAGTTACAGGGCTCGGTCCCTTCGAAGAAGAGACGTCGCTTGAAATCAAATTTCGATTCGTTAATGATCCTTCCGCAGGTTCACCTACGGAAACCTTGTTACGACTTTTACTTCCTCTAAATGATCAAGTTCGATCGTCTTTTCGAACACCGGCGAGTGCGTTGCCGCACGTACCAGGCTCAATCGGAGGACCTCACTAAACCATTCAATCGGTAGTAGCGACGGGCGGTGTGTACAAAGGGCAGGGACGTAATCAACGCAAGCTAATGACTCGCGCTTACTGGGAATTCCTCGTTCAAGGGAAACAATTGCAAGTCCCTATCCCTAGCACGACCGGGGTTCAACGGATTACCCGGACCTTTCGGCCTAGGGAACACACGATGATCCGGTCAGTGTAGCGCGCGTGCGGCCCCGAACATCTAAGGGCATCACAGACCTGTTATTGCTCAATCTCGTGTGGCTAAACGCCACTAGTCCCTCTAAGAAGTTGTCTCCGACCCAATGGGTCGAGCAGCTATTTAGCAAGTAAGAGTCTCGTTCGTTATCGGAATTAACCAGACAAATCGCTCCACCAACTAAGAACGGCCATGCACCACCACCCACAGAATCAAGAAAGAGCTCTCAATCTGTCAATCCTCGCTGTGTCCGGGCCGGGTGAGATTTCCCGTGTTGAGTCAAATTAAGCCGCAGGCTCCACTCCTGGTGGTGCCCTTCCGTCAATTCCTTTAAGTTTCAGCTTTGCAACCATACTTCCCCCGGAACCCAAAGACTTTGGTTTCCCGGAAGCTGCCGGACAGTTCTTAAGTTCGACACTGCCCGATCGCTAGTCGGCATCGTTTAAGGTCAGAACTAGGACGGTATCTGATCGTCTTCGAACCTCTGACTTTCGCTCTTGATTAAAGAAAACATTCTTGGCAAATGCTTTCGCAGTCGTTCGTCTTGCGCCGATCCAAGAATTTCACCTCTAACGGCACAGTACGGATGCCCCCGTCCGTTCCTATTAATCATTACCTCGTGCTCCGAAAACCAACAAAATAGAACCGAGGTCCTATTCCATTATTCCATGCAACATTATACAAGCGTAAAGCCTGCTTTGAACACTCTAATTTTTTCAAGGTAAACTTGCCGGACCACCGCAACACTCAGTTAAGAGCACCGCGAAGGCACCGACCAACAAGAACAACGAGGCCAGTGCTAGCCTTTCGACCGACCAACCTCGCCGTCCCTATATCCAACTACGAGCTTTTCAACCGCAACAACTTAAATATACACTTTTGGAGCTGGAATTACCGCGGCTGCTGGCACCAGACTTGCCCTCCAATGGATACTCGTTAAAAAGTTTAAAGTGTACTCATTCCAATTGCAGGACCTCGTACGAGGTCTGCATTGTTATTTTTCGTCACTACCTCCCCGAGCCGGGAATGGGTAATTTGCGCGCCTGCTGCCTTCCTTGGATGTGGTAGCCGTTTCTCAGGCTCCCTCTCCGGAATCGAACCCTGATTCTCCGTCACCCGTTACAACCTCGGTAGGCCGATACCGTACCGACGATAGTTGATAGGGCAGTTGCTTTAATGAGATGTCGCCAGCACTAGGCCGTGCGATCCGCAAGCTTATCCAGAGTCACCATTGTAACGACCCGAAAGCCGGTTAGTTTTGGTCTGATAAATGCGCGCCTCACGTCAGTTCGGCGCTTTACGCATGTATTAGCTCTAGAATTGCCACAGTTATCCATGTAAAAGCGTACAATCAAATGAACCATAACTGATTTAATGAGCCATTCGCAGTTTCACTGTACGTGAGCTCGTACTTACACTTGCATGGCTTAATCTTTGAGACAAGCATATGACTACTGGCAGGATCAACCAGATAACTATCCGAGGGCGTTTAAACCCGTTGCTCGACTGAGCGTTTTTACTGTATAAATACAGACCTTTTCTATCACTCGGCTTAAAAGCCTTGCGAACGTTACTGAAAGTCGGCGCCGGCCTTTTGCTGTTTAAAGCGCCAGCCCGCGTCGACTGCAGCATGCAGCTATACAACTGACTGTTCTTTCTCCCGACCAACCGTTTGCCTTCTGCCGGTTAACTCGTCAGCAGCAACACGCCATCTGTCTGCTGCAGTTACCCGCCTCGAGCCGTGCCTGCCTGCGTCGGCTACTCGTCTCGACGACTTCGCAAAGCTATAAGCCTACCGCCGCTGGACGCTTGTAGTTTTTCATACGCTGCTCCGATGCGTTTACATAGCACGTTCGCCGCCGCTGCAATAGCCGCGCCTCGGGTGCTAAACAGTAATGCTTTAAGCCCGCTTTCTCGCCAAGTCGACCGAACGCACAAACACGTCTCTCTCACTAGTGTAAAGTAATGCATACGTGTATGATGCTCAAATGTTGCTGTTGAACTTTTTTGCCGATTTTTCCCGATTTTTTTTTAATTTCTTTGTTTCTTTTCAATTTTTTTAATATTTTAAGCTTATTTATGCTACGTTTAAATGTTTTAATACTTTTTTTATACTTTATTTAATATGTTTAAAAGAAATAAATAAAAAATAATATATATAAACTACTTTTTTTAATGTTTTAAATATGTTTGTTTATTATAAATAAGCTTTATTTGTATTATTTTTTATTTAAACTTACTTTTTAAATCTTTATATTTGTTTTATCGTTTTAAGCACATTGCGATAAATATAATAAACAAAAAATTGATTAAAAATAATAATAATAAAAAAAAAAAAAAAAAAATAACATAAGCTTATTTTATATGTTTCATTTTATTTTTATTTAAACTTACTTTTCAAACCTTAATACTCGTTTTATTTTTTTAAGCAGATCGCGATAAATATAATAAACAAACAATTAAATAAAAATAAATAAAAATGAAAAAAAAAAAAAAAACATAAGCTTATTTTATATGTTTCATTTTATTTTTATTTAAACTTACTTTTCAAACCTTAATACTCGTTTTATTTTTTTAAGCAGATCGCGATAGATATAATAAACAAACAATGAAATAAAAATAATAATAATAATAATAATAAATCATAAGCTTATTTTGTACGTTTCATTTTATTTTATTTAAAACTTACAATTTAAACTTTTGTATTTGTTCTATTCTTTTAAGCACATCGCGATAAATATAATAAGCAAACAATTAAATAAAAATAATAACAAATAAATAAAACAATACGGCTAAACTATAAAAAGAAAACTAAATAACTGATAAATACTTGTAAAACATTATTTGAAACATGTATTTTGAAACACAACACGATTGATTTATATTTGATAATATATTTTTAATTTGTGTAGTTCATTTAAAGTAGTCTCCCTTTTTGCTTCTGGTTTTATTAGAGTTATATATAACAATAAATGATGTAGTTTATTTAAAGTAGTCTCCCTTTTTGCTTCTGGTTTTACTTGAGTTACATAACGTTAAATAAACATACTTAATAAACGTAACCATCAATACTGTCATTTTAATAAAACTAAGTACAAATACATTGAATTAACATAGAACTTTAAAAAGCCTTTGCTAGTATCTGTTGGTAACAGTAAATAACCTATTATGACTCACAATACAAGAGTGCGAAATTTATTTTTCATTTGATTTTTCAGGTATTTATTTATTTGTGGAAATAAACTTTTTTATTACATTAGAAACTAATTGAATTTTTCCTATAACTATACCTATTATTATATTTAGTATGCTTAAAAGTAATAAAATGAAACGTCGCGATTATATAATAAACAAACAATCAAACAAACAAAGAAATAAAATAAAAAACTATTTTTTTAAACTTATATTTCAACTATATGTCTTATTTTATTTTCATTTAAACTTACTTTAAACCTCTGTATTTGTTATATATATTTAAACACAATACGATTAAACTATAAGACAAACAACAACATAAAATAATCACATTAATAAATACACTAAGCAAATAGCTAGAATAAATATAAATAGTTCAATATATACAATATATTTCTTCCATTTTTAAGTTACTTGTTAAACATATTTATTTAAACATGTTTCTTTAGAATATAAAACTAACAGTTCTACAAATAAAGAAATTAAAAAGCCAATACACATAACACTAACTTTTCATAAATTAGATATGCAAATATGAACAAAATAATAACTAAATTGTAAAGCTTTTGTAAACTGTAAACTTATAAACTTATAATAATAATTGCATATTCACTATTCACAATAGCTTTTTATTTAGTACACAACTGGTCTGTAAGTTGTGTAGTTTATTGAAAGTATAATCCCGTTTTGCTTCTGGTTTAAATAAAGTTATACAACACATACTAAAGTAAATTAAATAAAGTAATTCACTACTATCTATTAAATACATTAATTTAAATTAAAGTGAACTTTGAACTTATAATAATAATTGCATATTCACTATTCAGAATTGCTTTAAATTTAGTACACAACTGGTCTGTAAATTGTGTAGTTTATTGAAAGTATAATCCCGTTTTGCTTCTGGTTCAAATAAAGTTATACAACACTTACTAAAGTAAATTAAATAAAGTAATTCACTACTATCTATTAAATAAAACCAATTTAAAAAATACATTAATTTAAATTAAAGTGAACTTTGAACTTATAATAATAATTGCATATTCACTATTCAGAATTGCTTTAAATTTAGTACACAACTGGTCTGTAAATTGTGTTGGTTCTATTCAAGTACTCTCCTTGTTTGTTTTGTTTTAGTTGTATTTATTTTTAGATACTAGCACATTCAATACACATAATAAAGTAAACCAAATAAACTCTATTAATTTAAACTAAGTACAAATACATTAAGTTAATACAAAACTTTAAAAAGCTTTTGCTAGTATCTGTTGGTAACAGTAAATAACTTATTATGACTCACAATACAAAAGTGCAAAATTTATTTTCGTTTGATTTTTCAAGTAGCTACGCTTTTATTTGTTTATGGACAAAAAGACTTTAAAGTTTTAGTATAAATGACTAATTGTATTAATTTTAACTCAGAAAATTGTACTCTACAAGATGGTGCCATTATTTTTTCGATATCTCAACCTGGTCAAACCACTTTTTTAGCGCTCTAATTGGTTTAAACAGCAAATAACGTTATCTGATTGGCTTACGTTTTTATTTGCTAATAACTAGAATTTACTTTTCTTTTAAGCGTTAAAGAAATGTAAATAAACGAGTAATAAGTATAAATAGGTCAGAAAGAAAAATAGTACAAAAAAGATGAATTCAAAAGGCAAAAGCCTACGGCACGTGGTATTCCCAAGCGGTCACCCATCTAAGTACTAACCACGCCCGACACTGCTTAACTTCCCAGATCGGACGAGATGGGGTGTGCTCAGTGTGGTATGGTCGTAGGCGTTTGAAAGCGTTTACAAGCCTTTATAAACCCTTCGGTTTGTTTAAAAAACCTATTTGCACTTGATTTACAATCGATTTGATATTTTAAAATTAATCCTTATAAAATTTTAACCTGAATTAACCTTTTTTTTTCTTTTTTTTATCAACAGTTACTCCCAAACTGTACTAAAACTGTATTGTAACTGTACAAAAGTGTTTGTTTAAATAATTGCTATCTATAAATTACCTAAGACCAGGACAAGTAGAAGTAAAGTTTATTGAATTATTAAACTAAATAAATAAAATAAAATCGTAAAATAAAATAATACAATATGTTTACAATTTGTCATTGATCTATCCATTTATGTTATTGCATTACAAATACAAACATTGCATACATTCAAGAGTATTATTCATCAATCTTTTCAATATAATAAGTTTTAAATTTATATTTATATATATATTTATTTTTAAATAATTCCTGACATTTTAGACTACCTGAGATTTTTTTTTAATTAAATTAATTTTAGTAATTAAATACTTGACGTTCTAGTTTTTTTAATTTGATAACTCAACTATGTTTATTTTTTTTTTACTAATTTTAAAATTATTATTATACAATATATTTGTTATATTATATTTATTTTATTACTTAAACTTATTATATACATTTAATATATAATATTATTAAATAATTTTATTAACGAATTAAAAACAAAATATTATTATTTTATTATTATTATATTATTAACTTAGTGTTTTATTTTAAAGATATATTAAAAAACTAAACAGATATTACCCCTAAAAAATTTTGTTAATAATATATAAAAAGTACTCAAATTCAGATTCGGAAATATATATACTGTTTTTTTTCATCAATATTGCAGGTCTGCGTAGCCGGGGGCTGTAATCTAGCTGCCAGCAGGCCTGAAATGGTGGCCACTATTGTTCAATGTTCAACTTCAAATTCTTTGAGATTATACTGTACTATCTATCTATCTATCTAACAAATCTATCTAACAAATGTTGTTCAATCTAGGTTGTGGGTACTTGGGTCGAGTAATGCCTTTGACTTACAATCTGTTGTGGATTGTCAATATTCCTCTATCTATCAATAAACAAATCTATCTAATAAATGTTGTTCAATCTAGGTTGTGGGTACTTGGGTCGAGTAATGCCTTTGACTTACAATCTGTTGTTGATTGTCAACATTCCTCTATCTATCAATAATGATTATATTCAATATTAAATGTTGATTAATTCAGTTGTAAGAAAACCAGTGCGCTGGTTAGGTTGGGTAAGGCCTTCGACTTACAATCTTGGGGATTATCAACGTTCATCACAAGTACAGTAACGATCTCATTGAATTTCCAGTTGGAACATTGGATTGTAGTGGTGGCCTACTCTTTTTTGCCTAGTTTGACAAACTATTGTATATATATTGTATAACTTTATTTGTATTATTTTTTATTTAAATTACTACTTATTATTAAAGAATTAAATTTTCTCCATTGTTTTCTCCATCGCGAACATTAAAAAAAAAACTATGTATTTGAACTAATGCTTATTTTATATGTTTTGTTTTATTTTTATTCAAACTTACTTTAAACCTCTGTATTTTTTATACAATAAGATTAAACTATATAACAGAAAAATAATTAAATAATCAAACTATTGAATAAGCAGTTAATTAGTGTGTTTTTTTTAGGCTTCTTTCATTTTTAACTTACTTGTTAACCATATTTCTTTTATTAAAGTATAAAACTAACAGTTACTAAAATAAAATAATCATAAAGTCAATACACAAAACACTAACTTTTTATAGTTTAAATATGCAAACATGAATATAGTTATGAAGTAAAGTTATTCAAAGCTTATAATAATGAAGCTTTTGTATAATATTTCAATTACAGTGAACTTTAAGTAAGATAAGTTTTTTTTTTGTAATAACTACAAAATTGGTATTTTAGTTTATTATTAGTAACTAAATATTTATATTTATTATATTTAAAAAAAAACTTCTATACTAACTCTAATTTCAAAGCATATTAAAACATACAAATTTTACCAACTAAATATTTATTTTTATTTTTATTATTATAACTTTCAAACATAAGCTTGTATACCTTATATACCTATATACCTCATATAGTAGGCTTGACATAACATTATTTAATTCTTTTTGTTTGAAATAAACTCATTTAGTTATTAGTAAATTACAACATAAATGTTTATAACAATAAAACTAAGATTTAGCTTTTGAGTTAGTAAACTTTGATAGTTTTCTTTTAAAAGTTTAATAGTCCTTATTTAAGTTCAAACAAAATTGCTATATATTTAATACACATACAAAAGTAAACTAAGTAAACGTAACTCAATAGTCTCTTTTAAGTAAAAGTAATTACAAATACATTAAGTTAATACAAAACTTTAAAAAGCTTTTGCTAGTATCTGTTGGTAACAGTAAATAACTTATTATGACTCACAATACAAAAGTTCAAAATTTATTTTTGTTTGATTTTTCAAGTAGCCAGGCTTTTAGTTGTTTGTGGACAAAAAGACTTTTAAGTTTTAGTATAAAAGACTAATTGTATTAATTTTAACTCAGAAAATTGTACTCTACAAGATGGTGCCATTATTTTTTCGATATCTCAAACTGGTCAAACCACTTTTTTAGCGCTTTAATTGGTTTAAACAGCAAATAACGTTATCTGATTGGCTAAGGTTTTTGTTTTCTAATAACTAGAATTTTCTTTTCTTTTAAGCGTTAAAGAAATGTAAATAAACGAGTAATAAGTATAAATAGGTCAGAAAGAAAAATAAAACAAAAAAGATGAATTCAAAAAGTAAAAGCCTACGGCACGTGGTATTCCCAAGCGGTCACCCATCTAAGTACTAACCACGCCCGACACTGCTTAACTTCCCAGATCGGACGAGATGGGGTGTGCTCAGTGTGGTATGGTCGTAGGCGTTTGAAAGCGTTTACAAGCCTTTATAAACCCTTCGGTTTGTTTAAAAAACCTATTTGCACTTAATTTACAATCGATTTGATATTTTAAAATTATTCCTTATAAAATTTTAACTTGATGTAAGTATTTTTTTATTAAAACCTTTTTTTTTTGGTGTTTTAATTACAATTACTCCCTGCAACTTTATTAAAAACTTTGTTTAAAAGATTGTTAACTATATTCTATATTTAATACTATGATAATTAGAAGTAAAGTTTATTAAGTGATTAAACTAAATAAAAAATATTGTTAAAATAAACATTTCGGTAACATGTTGTGTTTAGTTTGTTTTACTATTTCTCATTGTTCTATTTATAGATGGACTTATATATACAAGAATATTTATAGTTAGTTATAGTTTTCTAAAGAATATCTCATACTACATCAGATTTTACGAATAAATAATTTATAACTTATAATTATATAACTTATAATTATAGATTATATAATAAATATAACTTAATTTAAGGTAATAAAATATTTGACGTTTAATTTAATAACTCAACTATGTTTATGTTATAAAATGATAGTATATAATACACATACATTATAATAATATGTATAACTAGTTGTTTACTTTAAAATGAATAATTAAGTGGAAGAATTAAAAGAACTCACATTTTTGAAGAGAGCGTGGAAAACCAGAATAGTCTTTTAAAACTTTTATTAAATTATCGATAAATATAAAATACAATAGAATTAAACATATAAACGTAACTGTGGTTGCTTAGAAACTAAACAAGAAATTTTTTAATAAAATATAAAATAATTATTATATAGAAGTAAAATAAAAATAAAATAAAAGTAATATAAATTATATCTTTTAACTAAATAACAATCACGAGCAATATTAGCGCAATGTCAGAGTATGAATTTATAATAAAGGAATTGCTTCCTTGGTGTTGATACTTACCTTATTCAAATAGAATACATTTTCAGCGATCAGGCTTGTATTTATTTTAGCGCGCGTAACACAACGTTTGTGGGTTTCGGCACACTTTTGTCGATAGTGGGCGCCCCGCCTCTTAAGTACAGAAATTTCGGGAATTTTCGATTTTTGGAATTCTGACTCGACAGATCGTTTTTATTTGGTCCAGAGACCCCGTAAAAAATTTTTCAGCCCATTTGAAGCATGATGAAAAAATGTTATTTCGACCCCCTTTTTTTAGGG
>NW_028139991.1:0-37943 GCF_965202585.1 Thalia democratica | reverse complement strand
ACTATTATTTAATATTATAAACTTAATTATAGAATATTAAAAATGTACTTTAAATTGTTTAAGCACATTAAAGCTTTAATACTTTTATCAAACAAAATAGAATTTAATACTAAAAAGTATTTGGATATAACTGAATAAAACTGTTCGGATAAAAGAGCGTGCGGATAAGTGCAGTCTGGATAAGTAAATAAGCTCTGTATAAGACTTGACAAAAAAAACGCTTTGAGCGTTTAGCTTTTAAGGCTTTTATTGAATTTACTTTACTCATCAAGTTTAACTTAGTAATTGATAATGTGTTTCTATTAATAAATAAAAAAATTAATTTATATAATTCCTTTTATGAAGTAAGTTTATTGAAAAAGTGGTGTTAATTTAAAAATTAAAAAGTAAAAGAATTTAAGCAGCTAATATATGAGTAGAATAAACTGCGAAAATAAACACAATAAATAAACTCAAAGTTCTAGAAATAAAAATGTTGTTAATAATATTCTTAAAGTGTTTGAATGTCACAATCTTAAATAAAAAAAAAGGTCTTACTAGTAACTCAGAGTCTTAAATTTTTATGTGGCTTCTTGCACGATTCTTATTGCTGAACTAAGCACAATATAGTACAATAATGCAAATAAACTTAAAGATCATCTAATACAACCTGCTGGATTAAAGTCTCGGCATCTGAGGAAAAAAATCAATGAGCATGTACCAAAAAGTATAGAGAAAATTTGCGTTGCAGACAAAAAAGATGATGTACCGGTCAAGGTTTTAAACGCATCAAATCGTTTATCTATTGCAGAACATTTAGTTGATAATCCAATTTGTGCAAAAAGTAATAATATAAATTGGTTTAAAATTATTAAAACTTTTAGTAATGTGTTTGATTTAATTATTTTAGAAGCCATTTGTTTTTTGTTAAAAAAACCTGTTTTATGCAAAAAGGTTTTTGACTATACTCTTACTTTATTTTCTTAATGTTTTCTAAGAATTGTTTTTATTTAATTTAATTTTAGTTTTTACTAAAGTTCAATTATCACGTAAATGGACTTATTTGATTTTAATTTTATTAACTGCTTTTGTCTTTTATTTATCTTTTGATTACTTTACGATTACTTGATTACATGGTTACTGTAGAAGTTTGTAAATTCTTATTACTTTTTAGCTTTGTACGTTACCTAAGAGAATTGCTCGAAATATATTTAGTGTTTTTGAAATTGTGTTACTTGTATAACAAAAGTTTTTGTTATATATAGAAAAGACAAGAGATAAAAGAACGTTAATAGTAATTACGATAAAAATGTTAATTGTTAATATTACAAAATTCTTTTAAGGGTTAATTTAAAAAACAAAACGTTAATAATAATTAAGTTTATATCAACTAACAGCATTGCTCAGAAACTACGTTATTAAAAGTGTTATTGTTAAAAAATAAAGTTGTCAAAATTTATTAATGTCTTTTCATTACAACATACAATTAATCTCTTATTTTTATTGCTTATAGTAAACAATTTTAATAAAAACAAGATACAAAAACACATGTTAAAGTGATCAAAATTCCTACTGTGATTAAAATAATAATACTAATCTCCATTCATAATGCAAAAAAAAAAACAACTTTTATTTTTTCTTAAATCGAAATTTATTTCATGCCTTCCGTAAAAACTTGCTACTAGTTAAGTTTTATTACTAGAGTTTAAAATAAGTGATTAGCCAACTGTGAAACTGTGAAGTCTTTCGAATTCGCTACACAAATAATCAATTAGTTTAAAAACTACTCTTAAAGCAACATTTTACGAAACTATTTTGAGTAAGTTCTTAGCGACCAAGCTTGAATTTATTTAAAACGTTTTAAGTTTGATAGGTCAAAAAGATATTGATTTAAGAACACAGGTTAATCTAATTTAAAAAAGTATTTTTACAGGTGTTTTTTATTCAAGGTTATAAAAATTGATTTAAAATATTAAAAGGCTAAAGTTTAATAATTTAAGATGTATATTTTTTAAGAAATGAACTTAATTTATTGCTTAAAATAGTTTTAAATTTTTTTCTGTTTGTGGTCGTAAACTTTGACCTGAAATACACTTAAAATGCATATTAACAAGCCGTTTAGACATCATATAAGCAAACAACTGCTTCTGTACGAGCATTTTTTAAAATCTTGAAACACTACAATATTATTGCCGAAGCTTTATGCATAAAAGTAGTGCAAAGAAATACTTAAGCTTTCTTGGTCACAATATTTGTTTTCATATAAAATTGTTGATACTTGAAAAACAATTGACTTGCTTTTTTCTTATCATTATAAATATAAAAACTTATTATTTATGTTAAAGCTTTATGAATAAATTCTCTTCAGTACGTTTATTTTAGTAATTGATAAATTTAACTACTAACTTTTTTTTTCACATATTTTATATGTTAGGCAATGTTTTTTTTTGCCTCAGAACCAAACTTAAATTGGTTAATACTCTACAAAAAAATTTAAACAGATAAAAAAACTATTTGAATATCTATACATATTTTTTTATTTGTTTACAAAATCACCATAAACAATACAACAATACACATGAGACAAAATTAAGATCTAGTAACAATAATCACGCGTGTTTTGATGAGTCCAAGTTTTAATTTTTTACAATAAATTTCAACATTTAAACTAACTCATAATCAACTAAACTCTCATTTAATTACACTCTATCACCGATAGCAAGTATATCAGACTTGAAGGTAGCTAAATAGAAATTGTAATGGGGTTTTACCATTTGAATAAAACTATTAACTTTAAAACTAGGAATTTCCAATTCTAAATCTTCGTTTGTAAATTTTAAATTTATGTATTTTCCTCCACAAATCAATAACTGAAGCCTTCTTGGTTACAATATCTGTTTTCATACAAAATTTTTGGTATTTAAAAAGTAATTGACTTGTTTTTTTTCATATCATTATAAATATAAACACTTATTATTTATGTTAAAACTTTATGAAAAAATTTTTCCCTTCAGCACGTTTTATTTTAGTAATTGATATATTTTAATACCTACTTTTTTTTTAATTTCATATGTAAGTCAATTTTTTATTTGCTTAACAATCAAAATTAATTCGGTATTTGCTCTACAAAAAACTTTAAACGTATATTTGAATATTTTTTATTTGCTAACAACATCACCAAAAACAACAAAACAATAGACACCAGACGAGATTAAGTATATATGCTTTATTGTAACAAAAACTAGAACTTTATTATAAGCAAAAATAATCTTGTGATAATCATTAACATAAAAACTAAAAAGTGATCTAAAACTAAAATTTAAATATAGCAATCAAAGTAGGCTACAGTTTTAATGTAGAACTTAAACAAAATAAAATTATCTTTAAATTTTTTCTTCTTAATTTTTTACACTTGTAAGTATAGGTTCTTTTAGTAGAAGTACTTCAAAAAGTTTGAATGAAACATGGTTTTAGTAAAATCACACTGAATATTTAACCATTTTTCTTTATCAACATCGTATAAGTAAACAACTGTTTCTGTTAGAGGTTTTTCAATCTCTTGAAATACCACAATGTTTCTGCCAATACTAAATGCTTGAAAATACCAACCTTTTATATTAGAAATTTTTTTTTCCGAATTAATTTTTGTAAATTTTCTCGAACAACTGTCAAATACTTCACAATTTGTATTATAATATCCACCAACAACAAAAATTATATTACTCATACTAACTGCAGCATGAGAACTTCTCTTTTCAACCATATCAGGTAAATAAGTCCATTTGTTTTCATGATAATCATATGCTTCTACTGATTTCGATTCTCCTTGATTATGGTTGTAGCCTCCAGTAAAAAACAATCTTACCTTCAAAAATTGTAAATTCAGCATGATATCTTACTATATTTAGATCAGCTGTTTTGTTCCATGTATTACTATTGATATCAAGGGTATAACACATACTAAGACTTTTATCACTTTTTATAATCCACCTTCTGATTAAATATAATTTATTCATGAATGAAATAATAAAACAACAAGACCGTTCTTTCATTTGCATGTATTGATGAGTCAAAGTTTTAGTTTTATCAGAATAAATTTCAGTTGACACAACTAAGTTATTTGAACTTTCATCAAAATTTATTCTATCACCAATAGCAAGTATATTAGATTTTATAGCAACTAAATCTAAGCAGAAATGCGTTTTTACCATTGACGGAAACTTGTTTACTTTAAAGCTAGGTGTTTTTCAGTTCTAAAACTTCGTTTTTCATATTTCCATTTTTGTCTTTTCCGCCACAAGTCAAAATACTGAAGCCTTCTTGGTTACAATATCTGTTTTCGTACAAAACTGCTGGTACATGAAAATAAATTGACTTTTTATTTTTACACATCATAGACATTTTGCAATAGAAGAAGTGAGTCTAAAAACAGAGACTGAAATAAAACATAATAAATTTTAGATAAAATTTCAGTATAAAAAAAACGTTTAACCTATTTTTCAAATAAGAATTTAATAAAGAAGTACACAAGCTTAAAATTAACTATATAGTTAGGGAAAACTTATATATTTTATTATATTTGATTAAAAGCTTGAATCAGTAAATAACTATAAACAAAAGCTGTGTTTAAACTTAAAAAAAATGTCTTCAAAAGATTCTGTATATAATAGGATCATGAAGACTTTGAACAAAAGTGATGTTTATTGTTAAGAAACAAAAAAGAATAAGTTTTTAAACTTATAACATTCACTGTAAATACAAGTTAAGTTGCTTCGTTGACTAAATAATACATAAAGTTTAGCCTTAACTTTTAAACTTTAAAAATTTAATTATAAAGACTATCAACAGTATTATATATTTAAATAAATTTAATCAGTGAGTAATCAATTGGTTTGAATAACTAGAAATGTAAAATTTATTAAAACAAAATAAATATTTGTTTTTTTCATTGAAAATCAACAATAATTTATTTTTTAGTTTTGTATATTTGAAAAAAATTCTTTTGAGTAAATTAAGTTATACAATCAAGTTGACAGTAGTTAAATTGACTAAGGATGATAGATTTTACTATACAGTTATTATAAAGTTAGTTTACTATCATAATGCAGTAATCTTTTAATTTTTAACTAATTTTAACTAAAAAAACGTCAAATTCTATCATAAAATATCTGAAATAAGATTCTTTTAGTTAAAAGTGATAAATTAAAAATTAAGTTATTTGCTGTTTTTAACAATACAGTAATGATTTGTAGGTTTACAACTTATTTACAAGTACTTTAATACACGTTAAAAAATATTAAAATAGTTAATTACCTAACAAATACATTTCTTTAATTATGCTTGTTGTTTACTAATGATAAAAATAACCTGCTATGAAATTTTTTTAAACGTTAAATATTATCTTAAAAGAGTTATTGTATTAGACAACAAATATTTTGTTTTGTTTGAAAAGCAAAAGAAAGAAAACTTTACCTTTGTAATTCATAACAATACATATTAAAAAGTTCATAAAAAGTTTTCGTTTTTCTCAAGTTTATACTGTTTTATAAATTAATAGATTACCGATTAATAATTGATAATAGAAAACGATTAACAAATGAAGTATTTAATAGCTGAAAAAGTTTATTTTAGAAAAATTTTGGTAATAAAAACTTTCAGCAACAAATAAAGTCTTTTGTCTTCACCAAAAATCTATTTAATTAATGGGGTTCATACCTAAATAGACATTTTATATCTAACAACTATAACAATTTGAAAGTATTTGATAACAGACTAGTTTTTGGTTAACGTTTTTAGGGATGGTCACTATATTAATCTTATAAATATATATTTTTTTATTTTCTAAAAAGATCTACTTAAACGCTAGTTGTATTCCCAATTATATATAATTAGTTTTTTAGTATGTCTAAATGTTAACCTTAACTTTACATATGAATTATTTCTTAAACAGGATTCTGTTAAAATGATGAAGGTTTCATTGAATTTTGATGAGCAAAATATATATTGGTTTTTTTAGTCTGTCTGTTCATTATTTATCTACAAATAAGATAAGTAAGTTTGTCTGGAAAGTAAAGAAATTGTTATTTGTGATGAAAAAAGTAAGAAAAGTGTTTTCAGAAGTAATAAAATTGTAGAAAAGCCTAAAGTTTTTTAGTATTTACAGCAAAAAATTATAGCTAGTACTAAAACAAGTCACCTTGTAAAGTTTGTAGAAAGTAGCACCTAAAAAAATTGATAAACTAGATGTCAGAAATATTCCATGTTCGTTTACTAAGTTCTACAACGGTAAAAAAGTGCATACTAATAACAACAATATGTTGAATAAAACTTTTAAACAGCCCTTAAGTGACGGAAACAATTATGGGTTATCTAAAATGAGAGTAAGTCATGGCAGTAAGGAAATAAACAATTTAGATACAAATAGTAAAAGCTCTGATTCAGCAACGCTAACTGAAAACAGTAATAGAAAATATGCAGTAAAATATAAACGTGCACAGAAAGCAATCAGTAGTAATTTAACCTGTTACGTTTAAAAGTCAGATAAAGTTGTACTACTGAAATAAAATCAGAATAGATAAAATATTGCCTTAAATTGTATCTTGAATGAGCTTGATAAAATTACTAACAACAAAAGTAAAAAAAAAGTTATTTAGAGACAACTTTGTCATTTTTTAATGAAGGTATAGAATATACAAAAAGCAAAACTGATGTTAAAAACAGAAATTTAATTAAGTACCAAAACAGTAACTTAATTTTTATAAGTGTTCTGGTTATTTTTAAAACGAAATACCCACAAAAAGAGTTGAAAACACAAAATCTTATAAAAAACAAGAATTAGATACTGTGTAATCATCTTCATCTAAAACAAAATCATTTTTCAGTTACTTATAATGTCTCAAGTAAGAAAAGAAATTGAAAAATATACAAATAACATTTCTGAGAGGTACAAAGTATGTCAGGTGCAAAAGACAGAATTTAAAATATGAGTACCAATTTTGATTTGGTATCAAATGCTGTAATAATTGCTTATTTGAAAAATAGATTAAACAAAGTTTTTTACAGAAATTTTATTTAAAATTTATCAAGTTTTATTTCAGTCTCTGTTTTCAGACTTACTTCTTTTTTTTTTTGCAAAATGTCTATGAAGTGTAAAATTAACAAGTCAGTTCCTTTTCATGTTTTTTTTACAAGCAGTTTTATATAAAAACAAATATTGTAACCAAGAAGGCTTCAGTATATTGATTTGTGGCGGAAAAGACAAAAACGGAAATATGACAAACGAAGTTTCAGAACTGAAAAACACCTAGTTTTATAGTGAACAAGTTTCCGTCAATGGTAGAAACGCATCTCTGCTTAGATTTAGTTGCTATCAAATCTGATATACTTGCTATTGGTGATAGAATAAATTTTGATGAAAGTTCAAATAACTTAGTTGTGTCAACTGAAATTTATTCTAAAAAAACTAAAACTTGGACTCATCAATACATGCAAATGAAAGAACGGTCTTGTGATTGTATTATTTCATTCATGAATAAATTATATTTAATCAGAGGTTGGATTGTAAAAAGTGATAAAAGTCTTAGTTCGTGTTATACCCTTGATCTCAATAGTAATATATGGAACGAAGTAGCGTATTTAAGTGAAGCAAGAAATATCGCTGTATGTAAATTTTTTGAAGATTGTTACTGGAGGTGAACATAATTGGTCTCAGTTAAAATCAGTAGAAGCATATAATCATCATGAAAAACCAATGGAGTTATTTACCTGATATGATTGAAAAAAGAAGTGATCATGCTGCAGTTAGTATGGGTAATAAAATATTTGTTATTGGTGGAGCATATACTACAAGTTGTGAAGTATTTAAAAGTTTTACAAAAAGTTTACAAAAATTTATACAGAAATTAAAGCTTTTGGTTTAGATATATGGTATTTTCATGCATTCAGCATTGGCAATGATATTGTGGTATTTCAAAACTTTAGAAAACCTCTCACAGAAACAGTTGTTTACTTATACAATTTTGATAAAGAAAAATGGTCAAACGTACATTGTGATTTTACTAAAAATATGTTTATATTAGATTATGTGAAGTACTACACTTAACTTATTGAAACTATAGGAACGCTTGTATAACAATAACAAAGTGAAATTATGAATTTTATAATTTTGTTTAAGTTAACTTTTGAAAGTGTATATTATTTTTAAAGTTTGTTTTTAATTTTTTGGTTGCTTTCCTTCGCTTATGTTTAGTAAAAAAAATTGTTGATAAGTAAGTTTTATTTTTGTTTTGTTAAGAAAAGCATAAAACAACACAGCTATTTCATCAATTATAAAATAAGTAAACATTTTTAACTGAACTCAAAATATGTTTTATTCAACCAAAAAAACTTGTTTAAAAGAATAAACTTTTCAAACGGCAAAAATTAAAATTGAAAATTTGATTTTTGACTATAAACTTCTGAAGATATATTATGTTAAGACGCATCACACAAAAAACATATGAGCTAATTAAGAATATAAAAATATAAAATATGTATCGTTTTATAAATTATACAAAGTTAGTATAATCTTAGAAAATTTAATTTAAATAAGTAAAATGCGTTTATTTTTTACTTACATAAATGGTATACAATTATACCGCTCTGCTACGGTTAGTGGTAGAAAATTCATCTTCTTTCATTCTGTTCTATAAATTGTTTCTTATAAGTAATAAACTTTCTTATTTAATATAGTATTTCTAATAAGTATTGGTTTATGCTTATTTTGTTTTACTTTGCTTTTTTGTTTTCTCTCGCGAGCTCTTATGGTTATGCTCTCTCTAGTAACGATGTTTCGATTGTACAAAACTTAGGATGTTAAGATGAAGTTTACTGTTTTGTATTATTTTGCTAGTACAGCTGTTATTTTTCGCACATTTATTCATTGTAAATACACTCCAAGCTTATAGACACGGTTTCAGTTAACAAGTAGCTTTCTGACTACCTTCTTAAAAAAGCAATAGTATAAGTTATATAACAACTTAATAAACCTACTTCAATAAACAATAGCTTTAATTATCTAAAAGTTTTTTAATCCTAGTTGCATAAACAACATTGTAGGTTCAATCGACACTTACAACCTATCAGAATATTAATATAAGATCATTTAATATTTTATAACCCTGCTTTATTAACTAACGAGGTAAGTTGAACACTAGAGTAAGAAACTATCTCAAAATTACGTTAGCGTTACAAATATAACCAAGCACATATTGTAAAACTTTTTATGGTGACTCCGGGTTCTGAGCAGCTACCTTCGTGAAAAATCCAAGGTAAGTAGATGGTGACAAAAATTAGCTTAAAATTTCATAAATACTTTAAGTTTAGTACACGAATATAGTTTACTAGTTATTATGGACATATTTTTTTCTAGGTCTAGTAGCAGCCAACTTTCTAGAGACTGGGATTAATTTAAAAATTACAAATACAAGACATTTTTTCTGATTGTCCCTTGTTTAACCCCTTAACCAGTAGCCTACAATATCTTAATTGTAAATACAATCATATTAACTTCTTCGAAAAAACATCATTGAATTGGTTAATGTCAATTTTAGATAATGACCTCTCCCAACTTGTATTATGGAAAAATCTTATCCAGTTTAAGAAAAACGGTTTTTAACAGTTTACGGTTACATGTAAAGCAAAGGTAAATAATTCCCTAACGACGTTTAGTAAGTAGAAATAATAAAAATATAATGAGGAGATTGATAAGGTACGAATTTTAATGCATTAATAAGTTATTTTACAGATTTGAACAATTTTTTTTTTTTTTACCTCAAATACAGCTGGCATCATTATCAAAAATATATATTATTCAATTCAAATACAGCTGGCATCAACTTATTTTTTTACCAAAAATACTGTCTTTTTTAGTTTTATAAAGAGTTGCTTGAATTTTGTAAATCTGTGTTTTTTTGTGCATATACTATATAAAAATTGTTTTTAAGCTCTATTAACTTTATTTGTAATTTTTACAAACAACTTATGAACACATTCATTTTCCTATTTTAGTAAGTACTTAACGCAAGTTTACCTTTTAAACTAAGTACCTTCTCCTACTGAATTAGTAACTTTACAGTATTTTAAAGTTATATTTACTCCGTGTGCTACTAAATTAATAAAATAGACTAACTTCTACTACTATAAAACACTATTTGTGTTAACATCTGAAATGACAAATCTTTACAGCTTATAAAATGCATATCTCTACCTAAATTTATGCAAACTAAAAACTGTTAAAGTTTTAATTTCTAAAATTATTGATGTAAAATTGTAAATTATAAATACATAAATTATATGATAACTATTTTTGATCTTATTTGCTTAAAAAACATTGTAATTACATTGAAACATTACGTCACCCTGGTTTAAAACATATGTTTAATAAAACTTAACTGTTATTGATAAAGTTTCTGAACAGTTATAATTTTTAATTTTTTTCATCAGCAACGATAGTTTTGTTACAGTTTATTGATAGTAATTAATGACGATTCTAAACTTGAAATTTTTTTTTAATGTTTTTAAAATTATGTAAGTTTAGGTATCTCTATGATGTCATCATAAAAAGCATGCATTGTACATAGATAACTAAAAATGCTTAAAAACATATTTTATTCTTCCTTGACATTATTTTTGTGAAAATTATATATGTTATACAACTGTATATTTGTTGCTAAATATTTGCATGGCAGTTAAATCTAAATTTATATCTTTTAGTTATCTATAGTTTTTTCCAATAGTACGCTTAACAAAATATTATAACAAATATTTAATTGTATTTATAACAAACATTATACAAACACTGTTTAATATAGTTATGAAAACCACTTGCAATATACTTTTGAAAAAGAAAATTTGAATAAGTTTCACGTATTTGTAACATAACTTATTTATTGAATATATGTTAAATATATTCTTGGTAAGCTTTTTTGTTAAAAAAAATTAATAAAGTTTTGTTGATAGTTATTTTTTACTAAATAACTTATATTAATATTATAGAACAACTAAGTTCAACTAAGGCAAGGTTTTAACTTTTACGTTTACCAAACCCTTTGTATCTAACTTTACATGGTTATATTGAAGACAATAAAATTAAAAGCATTTTAACATAATAACAAATTTTATAATCTAATAAAAATGTTACAAAGTAAGTTAGATAAAAACACAAAATTTGTTTGTTTTTATCCATTTAAAAAAAAAAATGTTTCAACAAAATTGTTTTTAAATCAACATAAGTTGAGTAAAGCTAATGACATAAATACTTGAAAACTATATATGAAAATAAGGTAGAGTTTTTAATAATAACTTAAACAAAATATAGAAAATTACTAAACTTTTACTGTTATTGCTATACAGCTTTTCCTATAGTTTGTGACAGTTAGACATAGTTCTTCACAAAACTTGAACAAAATTTATTTTTAGTAAGATCACACTGAACGTTTAACCATGTTTCGTTTCTTCTTCAACATCGTATAAGTAAATACATGTTTCTTGTGAGCTTCCTTTTAAAATTTTAAAACACAACAATATTATTTCCGATGCTAAATGCGGAATGATAGCAAAGTTTTAATGTTGGAACTTAAGTTTTTGAACTAATTTTAATAAATTTTCCGGAAAAACTATCAAAAACTTCACAATATGTAGTATATTTTCCACTAATAATAAACACTTTATCACTCATACTAACTGCAGCATGATCAATTGTTTCTTCAATCATATCAGGTAAATCAGTCCATTTGTCTTCATGATAGTTATATGCCTCTACTGATTTCAAATCTTCAAAATCTTTATTACCTCCAGTGACGACAATTTTACCTTCAAAAATTGTACAAGCAGCACCATCTCTTGCCATATTTAAATTCGCTATTTTATTCCATATATTACTATTGATGTTGTAAGTGTTACACGAACTAATTTATATATGTTTATTTATGACCCATCCTCCAATTATGTACAATTTATTCATGAATGAACTAACACAATGTTAGTAAATTTGTTAGATCCAAATATATTACTTTGTATTTTGATTTACCTGTACATTATCTGATTATTATGGACCTAAATAACTGCAAGATTTTAAAATTTGTATCATAATACTAACTCATACATTCAAAACTAAGTTTAATTAATAACATTCGCATAACCATTTTAATTAAA
The DNA here is from genome assembly GCF_965202585.1 of Thalia democratica. Taxonomy (NCBI): domain Eukaryota; kingdom Metazoa; phylum Chordata; class Thaliacea; order Salpida; family Salpidae; genus Thalia; species Thalia democratica. The sequence continues at coordinate 25,772 of NW_028139991.1, read as the reverse complement.
CTAAGTTTTTTGGAACAGGTATAAATTGCACGATTTTAAAAAGTCTCAATGTTACTAAATTGCACGAGGTGACTAAATTGCACGAGAAAAAAATGCACGAGTGCACAAAGTTGCACGAAGTTAAAATTGCACGAGGGAAGAAAGTTGCACGATGATGATTTTGCACCAAGGGTCAATTTTGCACGAGTAACTTTTTTGTATGTGAGTTAAGAAATAAAAAAACAATAAAAATAATTTAATAACAAAAAAAATTACTGAACGAGGGTTATGGTAACAGTGATTCAAATTTTAAAAATAAAAATAAAAAACTACCAATAAAAAAAAAAAACAAAAATAAATAAATAAATTATTAAAAATAAGCTACTGACCGAAGGGAAGGGTTAGAAATAAAAGTGATAGTAAAAAAAATATAAAAACTCAGAAAAAATGTTTAAAAAATTTTAAAAATCTTATTTTTATATTAGTTTATACCGTTTGAGGGTAAGGGCTAGGGGTAACAGTGATAGTAAAAAAAAATTTAACCCTTGCAAAAATGTCTCCGTGCAAAATCGTATGCTCGTGCAAAAGTGTTTACTAGTGTCAATTTTGTACACTCATGCAATTTAGACAGCTACCCTAGTATTTTAGCTTATGCTTTTAGTATAGGGTCACCAAACTAATTTCTATAATACCATTAAACTAGAGAAAATTTGAAAATTTTTTTATTTGTTTTAACTTTCAGATGCGGTTTTAGCTGTTCACTAAATGACAAAAAAATTCAAAAGTTATGTCTTTTTGAAAAATAACACTTTGGTTAACGAGACACCACTTAGGTTGAGTTTTTGAAAACTGTTTTTACAAATACTCTCACGAAGCTTTCGCTTTCCTTGCAAAATACTTCACTGCAGCTTAACTCTGATAATTAGAACAACTGTGACTATTAAATCATGTTTAATCTAAATTTATAAAAAACTTGCTTTCCAAAGTGTACTGCCCAGAGTTGTTCTTTTTTTTCAAAAAGTGTCAATTTTTTATACTTAAGAATCAAAATAAAGAACTTAATCATAATCATAGATTAAATTTAACCATAGATAAAAATTCAATTTGAAAATTATTGAAGCAATAAATTGAATCAATCACCTTAAAAAAAGTTTTCCTAAATTTCTAGTACACGAGTTTTTGTTCATTACGTGTAAGTTTTGTAATAACAAGAAAAATGACCTTTTATAAAAACAGAAACACACAATCATTTTATACGTTAGATATTATTGATATCGCTAACTAAAGAGAAAACAAGACTTTTTAAAACAAAAATATATAAAAATCAACACATTAGAACATAAACTTAAATTTTGTAATATTTTATAAATAGTCGAATAAATAAAGATCAACTACCATCATTTACTTTAATAGTTTGCTGTATGCTTACTCGAGATGAAACTTTTATAACTCTTAATTTATAAGTTCTAAAATTAAAAGTTACTTAATAAAGATTATGAAATGAAGTTTAAAATTAACTATTAATTTATTTAAGACTAAGTTTATAATGAAAAGTATATGAAATAAGATTAAAATTTTAAACACTAAAAATTTAATTAATATAACACAAAAACTCGTTACTATTGTACCATTTTGAATTTTAGATTAAAAAAACATAAACTGATATTTATCAAAATCGTTTATAATTTTTAATTTAGAAAATTTAAAAGATAAGACAAAAAAACCTATTCAGAAGCTAAAAGTTTTTCTGTTTTTTAAATTTTTCAACTGACGGTTTTGACTTACGAATAAATCTAAAAATATGTTTTGATATAAGAATATACTAAAAATTTTCTAACAAACGCATTGCCAGTTATAATAAACACTTATTACTTTATATATAGTTAGAAATCATAGCATTTACTTTTGATTTAAATTACAAAATTATTAACTTAATTTTCTTAAAAAATCATTAAGTAACTCGTTTTTTATAGATATATATGCTTTATTTTCAAGTTTTAAGCTTAAAATATAATATGATTAATTTTTGCTTTGAAATTTTTAACTAACAAATATATATTAGGTTTAGTTTACGTTCAGCTGGAAACTAATCTCATTAATAATAAAACTGTAAAAATATCTGACAAGGAAACTATATTAAGTTAATTATTAAATAACTTATTAAACTAATATAAAAACTCTTTTCGAATTCTAAAATAAAAGTTTAATTTCGACAAACAATTCTTTTTATTTATGCTTTATTATAAAATAAACTCAAAGTTAGTTGTTAACAAAAGTAACCCTATAACAAACATAGCAATAACAAAGTGATTTAAAAATTAAAATAAAAGTCTAACAAAATGAATAGCTTTACGTTTTTTTACTAGTGGTTCTCACAATTAAGTGTGGTATTTAACATAATCTGATCTAAGCATGTCTTTAGTAAAGTCACACTGAAAATTTAGCCATTTCGCTTTATCAACATCGTATATGTGCACAACTGCTTAGCTTAAAAATTTTGTTAAATTTTGAAACACCACAATTTTGTTATCAATGCTAAATGCATCATAATGCTATATTTCTAAGTAAGAATTTTTAATTTCGGACTTAATTTTTGTGAAATTTCTGGAACAACTATCAAACATTTCACAATTTGTTGTTTTCATTCCACCAATAACTAACATTTTGTTACCCATACTAACTGCAGCATGATCACTTCTTTCTTCAATCATATCAGGTAAACAAGTCCATTTGTCTTCATAATAATCATATGCTTCTACTGATTTAAATTCTCCTTGAGGATAGATAGAGCCTCCAGTAACAACTATTTTATCCTCAAAAACTGTACACTTAGCCCAATATATTGCTTGATTTAAATTAGTCATTTTCTTCCATATATTTTTGCTTATGTCGTAACTGTAGCACAATTTACTTCTCCATCCACCAATTAAATACAACTCACACATAAATGAACTAATACAATAAAACTTTTCCTCATTTTTGACATATTGATGACTCCAAGTTTTAGTCTTTCCAGAATAAACTTCAAGAAATAGATATGACTCATCTAAAAAGTCATTTAGTTCTTCAGTATTACCAATAGCCAGTATATCAGATTTAATAGTAGATAAACACAAAAACAAACATGGTTTTACCATTGAAGAAATTTATTCACTTTAAAACTAGGTATCTCCAACTCTAAAACTTTGTATGCCTTATCTCCATTTTTGTCTGTTCCTCCACAAACCAAAATACTGAAGCCTTCTTAGTTGCCATATCTGTTTCGTACAAAATATTTGGCAATTGAAAAGGAATTGACTCGTTTTTTTCATGCATCATAGACATTTTGCCAGAAATAAAAAGTTTGTCTAAAAACAGAGACTAAAATAAAACTAGACACATTAAAAACCCTACGATATAATGTATTAGTTAAAAACGCAGTTCGTATGAAAAATGCAAGTCGAAATTAACTGTCAATAAATATTATTTATTTTTTTGGTAAGATTCTTATAAATCTAACTTTGCAAATCTTAAAAAATTGTAAGTTATTCTTTATATCCCTTAAATTTAATATAGAAAATAAATACACTATGAAAAACAGTATTGTTTATCTTTAAGAAAAATAAAAGTAAAGTTCACTAAACAAACAATACACATTGAAAATATTCATTTGAATTAATATCAGTTATAAATTACTTTAAATTTTGCAGCTATACAAATCTTAATATTTAAACTTATTCTAACTCAAGATATTACAAAAAAAAATATCTAAGTACATTTTAAATCTTGTTATAAATTGTAAATTTATTGCTAAGCTTAGTAAACTCTTTTATTTGTTCTTATAGTTATTTAATAAGTTTAGAAATAAGCAATTTAAAACTAACAGCTAGTTAATATTAAATAATTTTCAATAAGCGTTTCGTTTAATTGAAATTTGTTAATAGTTTATATGATTAAACAGTTATAGAAATATTTCTGTCATATATCCTTTTGAGTTAATGCAGAAAATACATATATTTCAAACAACAGTACTGTGTATCTTTAAGTACAATAAAAGTTAAATATACTAAAAAATAATACCCATTGAAAATATAATGTAGTTTTTTTTGTTCATTTGATTAAAAAGTCGTTATGAAAAATAAATATTTTTTTAGCTAGAAATAACTAAATAAATAGACTTATTCTAATATAAGATTTACCACAGAACAAAATCTTGTTAGAAGTTATGATTTTATAAGTAAAATGAATTGTTATAAGTAAAAAAACATTTAGCTGATTCAGTCGAAAAAAATAATCATTTCAAATTAAAATGTGTCAAACTGAAACCTTTAGTTGTTGGATAGTTGAAATTATTATAATAACTCACATTAGTCAAAACGCTACAAATGATATTTCAAAATGTTTACTACTATGATGTAGATATTTTATTAAACTTTTTTATACTGAAAATTTGTATAATTTGTCTTTTATTATCTAAGTCATTTTAAGCTATCAAAATAAGATTGCAAAATTATTTTTTCAGCTCAAGATACAACTTAAAATATGTCCTCAAATAAAACTAAATTATTTGTTAGATTTCTAAATCATATCATTCGTGCTTCAAGTTTTACTTTGTTTATAACTATAAGCATTTCTACTAAAAAGATTACTAAAGTTATAGATTATTATGAACTAGCGAGAATATAGCCTAATAATTTTTTTTAAACAAACCGAAACAATGTAAACAAATTGATTTTGTGTATAATTTGTTTTTACTTGCTTCTTCTACTATTTTTTTTCTTTGTACATTTTATAGTAAGTTTAACTATAGGGTTCTACTATTAGGTTTTTTATTTGTTTTTGCGTTAATTTTTTCTAATTTTCTAAATTCTTTAATGAAAAACTAACATAAAGATACTTTTTGTGGTTTTTACTTTTTAGTGATAAACTATGTTTTAAACTTTTCTGCAGTAACGGTTTTGAAGATATGCAGTAATAATATATTGAAAAGTTTAACAATAGCATCTGAGTATTTTTTATATGTTTCGATTAAATTACAATAGACTGATGTTTGTGTAATAATATAAAAACTAAATGTAATAATCATCAAGAGAACTAATCCGCTAATTTCAATTTTTGCTTTGTGTTAAAAATTAATAGTTTTTAATGAAACGGAAACTTTTTACTGTTGTTTAATGTGGAGTATGAATTAATAATAAAAATTATAGATTTAATAGTTTACATTTTAAGTATATGTGTAAAAAGATCTACTTAATTAAAAATAAATTTGATCAATAAAAACATCGGCGAAAGTCTGCATAGCAGTTAATGGACTTACGTTTGCCGTGAGACAAGCTTTAGTTTAACGGAAGGTTTGATCATGCCAATTCGATCATCAGACCATAAGTTTCGGTTGTGACTGACTGATGAGTCCTAACAAGTACGAAAACGGTCTCAAAAATTATCATTACTTGAACATTAAATCTCTAAAAAAAACGAACTAATAATTAGTTCAAAAAATGCTAATTGAGCTAAGTTATCGCACATTAAACCAAAATATATTTTCGTCAAGATATCAACATATTTAAGTTGTAGTCAAATAATTTTATAAATTATTAGAATAAAATAGTGACAATTCTTGTAAACTTTAATCTAAAATAGTCAAAAATCAAGTACTTTTTAATTTTTAAAATTATTAGCTATAATTAACGAAGTATTTATATATGAAACCAATTAATTAACTTGTTGTTTAGAGAAGAATAAAAAAAATATATATTGCTAAATAATTTTTCGTCAACATACTTTTTTTTCAAAAACAAACTTTTAAAGCTTTATTATACTTCTGTTGTTAATCCGTTTTATATTATCAATTATTTGATCCGTACACAACTAATTTCTTAAAAAGTTTAAACTTGAGACAGTCTAAAATCCATACTAACCTTCAAAATATTGGTATAAATTATCAAAATATTTTTTTTTTTAAATTAAAATAAGTTTTTTATCAACAGTGTATAGCTTTTTATACAGGGATATGTAGAAAAAAATTTGTAAGTTGTAAAAATTTTCTATTGGTAACTAGTGATCAATTTGAGCTAACAAAGAAAATATCTTACTTAAAGTATATCAAAAAAATATTGGTTAAGTCACTAGTGCTAAATTTTTAATATACCATTATTCGAAATTTAAAGCTCAAAGTTTATGCTTGGCTCAAAAGTTTATTGCTGTTTGGTGTAAATTTTGAAAACTATAAAAGTGATGTTATCAACATTTAATTACAGCAGTTTGCTTAAACAAATATTATACTAACACTTTTGGTTCGTAATTGTACATATTTTTAAGCATTTATGAGCTAAACATATTAAAATTTTGTATCTAGCTTTTTTGCACAACTTGTTATTTTGGTTTTTTCATATGATACTTTTAAGTTTTACTAAAATAAATGTTGTGATATGTATTCATATCAAAATATTTTTTATGATTACTGATTATTTTGATATTGTGTTATTTTCAACACTATGCCTTTTATTTACTAGTTAATGTTTAAAAAAATTACAACTAGTACATTATAAACAGACTACTTTTTAAAGTTTTTATAAAAATTTATAGTACTGAACTTAAAAGTTTCGTTAGTTTTTTTTTTTTTTCAACCAAAAGTAGTAAGTAGATATTAACGTTTCTATGTGAAATAATTAGATTTAAAAATTAGTTGTTTATACAATACTTTTAAAGAGTAATAGTGTTCTGATTAACCGTTATGTGAAAAATTAATTTTCTCAAAGTAAATTAAATTTACTAAGATTTTTTAAATAGTTTTTATGCTATTTGTATTTTAAGTTTAAGCTAAGATTTTAAAAAAGAAGGTTTGTACTATCAAAATGCTTAATTGTGTTTTATTATTTATAATAATAGAAATCTTGACTGTTAGTTTCAACATAAACTTAAGTATTTTTACATAGGATCTGTAAAAATGATAAAAGTTTCATTGAAAATTGATGTCAGTTTGAGCAAAATGTTTCTTGGTTTTGCTGGCCTGTCTGTAGTAATTGGTGCTTCACATTATTTCTCTACAAAGAAATAGAAGCAAGTTTGTCTGGATAGTAAAGAAAATGTTAGTTGTGATGTAAAAAGCAAAAAGACTTCAAAAACCAATCTTTATTGTTCGTTCAGCAGTGTAAATGAAAAAAGAATTACTCCATTTATTTCAGAACCTTCAAATAATAAACTAATAAACAAAAAACATTTCCGAACAAAAATGGTTGTTAAAAATGCAGCAAACAATAGTAAAAGTGACAAATTAGAGGTAGTAAGTGTCGTGATAGCTTCAACAAAATTAAAAGCAAAACAAACTTTTGACAAGAAATTTGGTGGTGCAAAAGTAAGCTTTGACAAGAAAACTGATAATTTGGAGTTAGTTCCTGATATGCCTAGTGATGGAAAACAACTTGTAACCAGCCGTAAATGTGGTAGTAAGACTGAAATAACACGTTTTGATAAAAATGATGAGTCAACGCCATCTAGAGAGCTAGATAATATCTCAACAACTGAAGAAAACACAAACAAAAGTAATACATTGGAGTTAGTCTCTGAAATGGCTATTGATGTGAACAAACATTCAACCAATCATAAATGTGCAAGTAAAACTGAAGAAAAAGTTCTGGAAAGACATAGAGAAAATGTGTCACTTGTAGAGATAGATATTAAGCCAACGCCTGAAGTAAACACAATAGAAAAGTCAGATGTTTCAAGTGGGATTGAGAATGTAAACGTAGTGACCGAAAATAAAGGTAAGGATGATAAGAATAAATCTAAGCCCGTTGAATATGCGAGCAGCAAAAACATTGATGTTAGAAGAACTTGTTCAGAATCTTTAAAGTTCATTGAAATTCTTAAACCTCTAGTAAAAAGAGAGTATGATCTATTTAAAAAGACACAAGACAGCAACAAATCAGGTAGAACGTTCAAAAATATGTATAACGCAGTTGATAAAAGGCTGCGGAACATTGAGTCTAGCAGCAATGAGTTAATTAAAGTGATGTGTATGATTGAAAAAGACATTTGGGTGCAAACAAAGCAAGTTCTGATTGATAGTGACCTTGTTGACTCGGAGCTAGAATTTGAAATTCCTTTGAATTTTGAGACTTTTAACTTGATCGGCGACCTTTATGCTAGTATATGTACAATTGCAGAGCAATTTGAGTCTTTATTTATTAACTTAAATGATACGTTAGCTTGTGAGAACATTAAACAAGAAAAACTAAAAGTTATCAAAAAATGTATTGATAAAAAGCTGAATGTGTTGAACGAAAGATCAAAAAATATCTTTTACACACTGAATGAACTCCGGTTAATTGACCCAAATGTCAATAATTTAGTTTATGATACTAAAGAAAGCTTAAAAAAGTTTATCAATAAAAATGAAAATGATGCGATTTCTGCAAAAAATCTACTTTGACTTTACAAGACTGCAATTATTTTTGTATTAGACATGTGTTTATTTTATTATATATGTAAAAGATTGTTTTGTGTATTTTTTAGATTATTATGTTTGTCGTGATACCAGTTTTAATTTTGTTTTCATGATGTTCTATTTCGTTTAATAAATATCACAAATAATTAATCTGTAGATCTTTTTAACTTTTTTAAATTAGTTTTAGTTCTCAGTTAACCGCTGGTTTATACACTCTAGAAACAGGGCTGTCAATTTATTTGGATACAAAATAATACTTCAAAAATTGAATAAAAGATTTTACAATGCTAGATTAACAGATAAGTAAAGCTTAACTGATAAATTCAAAACAGCTTTCAGCTTATTATGATATGAACAAAAAAACTGAATGGAATACTTTAACAAAAAATTTAAAAGTTCAAACAACACAAGTACTATTTAAACTTTTAAATTATTTACACGATACTTTGTGCTTTAAGGAATACCAACTACATAAATATAACAAGTATTGAGACAACTAAACAAAAAACTGATCTCAAAAATTCTAGGATTTTTCAAGCAATTTTCTTTTAACGCTTCTCTAAACATTTTTATTTTTCAATGCAATGAACCCTCCAATATAACTTCTTGAAAATACTACTCTTAAACTTTCGTATGTTCTTCACTCGAACATCACACTAAAAGAAATCAAAATCTTGTAATAAATAAAAGTTAAACATAAATTTTCAGAAAAAAGTCTTTATGTCACGTTAATGAAATCATTTTCAGTTCATTCATTCAAATATACAATAATTTTAAAATGTTCGAAAATTTAATAACTGTACATTTATATATATATTACGACATGAACCACAAATTCTAGCTATTTAACTAAGTAAATAATTATATATAATTTTAATTTGCTCATTATGAATGTGTATAAAAAAAATTAATGCAAATTAAGCCTAAATGTTATACAAATTAGTGTTGTCACTGTCAAAAAAAACTTTTTTTAATTTTCTGTCAAATAATCTAAAATATAGACTTTTTTTGACGCAAAACTTTAATAATTTAAACTTTAAAGATGAAGCAAACTTATTTTAACTTAAACTATAAACATTAAGCATAAACTTTAAAGTAAATATACAAACAATAGAGAAAAAAAAGAAAATAGCATTTGTTTTCAGAGATACTAACAAAAAAAATCGGTAGAATGTATTATAAATTTTTCTTTAAAATATTAATTGTAATATTATATTAAGGACTTGATCAATATTTTAAATTATATTAACACTTGAATATTAAAGTTGACTACCTAGTAATATGTAAAAGATAAACATACTTTTAAACAACATTGACGTAAAACATTATCTATTGAATATTTTTACTATTATTTTAACATTTATCAAATCAGAATAACATTTGCTAAACTATAATACTAATTTTATATACATTATACATTTTTGAAATGAAAATCCTACAAATATTAAAGTAGGAAAATAAAATAGGTACGAACCTTGAAGCAATAAAAAGATATCTTACAGATTTGAACAAATTTTATATTTTTCACATCAAATACAGCTGACATTAACTTTTTTTTTATCAAAATACTGTTTTTTACTTTATTAAAGAGTTGCTCAACTTTTATAAATCTGTATTTTTGTGCAAAATTTATAAAAAATTAGTTTTAAGCTCTTTAACTTTATTTGTATTTTTTACAAACAGCTTATGATCACATTTGTTCTCTATTTTCGTACGTACCTAACGCGAGTGTATACCTTTTAAACCTTTCTTATGTCCCGATGTATTAGTAATTTTAACATATTAAAATAAATACTTACTCCGTGTGTTACTGAATTAATTTACAGACAAACTTATTCATCAATATTTTTTTTACATCTGAAAACACATATCTTTACAGCTTATAAAATGCATACCTCTACTTAAATTTAAGCACACCAAAAAACTACTATAATTTTGTTCTTTAAACTTAGTAGATATAAAGTTGTAAATCAAAAATAATAATTATGTTCGTATCTTATATGCTAAAACAGCATTTTAATTACATTTAAACATTACGTCAACCATGGCTATAAAATATATTTCAAAAAACTTAGCAAACTGATTTTGGTGAAATTCTTACCAGTTGTAATTCCTAAATAACTTCTTCATAAGCAACGACAGTTTAGTTAGTTTATTAATAGCAATTAATGACGAATCAAAAACTTGCACAAACCATTTTTTTTTTTAACTTATGCAACTTTAAATACCTCTATGATGTCATCATAGATAACATGCATTGTACATAGATAACTAGAAGTACTAAAACATATATTTTATTCTTCATTGAAATTCCTTTTGTTAGTGAAAAGTATATATGCTGTAAAATTTTATTTTTTTTTGGCATTGTTTTTGCATGACAGTTCAATCGGAATGTATATTTTTTAGTTATGTATAATGTTTTTCAACAAATACGCTTAACAAAGATTTTTTTTTTCTTTCTCCTTACCTTTTCTATCTTAACCCCCAAAAATTTATAAATTCTTATAGAAAAATAATAATTTTTTCCTTGTAGTAAACTGAAATTTTCAATTTTGTAAGATTGATTTTTTTGTGAGATATTTGTGAATTTGCAAGACTGTAAGCGAAAAATATTTTTTATTTAAACAGATAATTTCACTTTAAATTTTGTTTACAGCCTTCATTTTCTTTTACCGATTAATTTATACAAATAATGCAATAAGTGAACAGTTATGTATTTAATAAAGTTAATTTAAATTTCAGATAAATATATTTCAAATTATTTTTAATAGCTGCGTGTACTTTATACAAACACTGTTAAATATAATTAAGAAAACCACTTACAATTTACTATTAAGAAATTTTAATATACTTCACGAGTTTGTATCATAACTTGTTTATTAAATATATGTCATAATATATTCTTTATAAGCTCTTTGTTGAAAAAATAATAATATAAGTTAGTTCAAAACAAATAACTCAAATTATCATTATAGAGTTCAACTACGGCAAGGTTTAAAATTTTACATATACCGTACCCTTTGAATCAAACAATACTTGGTTATATTGAATACAACTAAGTTAGAAATATTTTGACATAAGTTAAAAATGGAATCGTCTAATAAAAGTTTATAAATTGTTTTGTTTTTTATAGTCCTTTATAAACAATGTAATGCTTATTTTCAAAGTTATTTTTAATGAACATAAGTTAAGTGAAGCTAATAAAACAAAAAATTTGCGACTAGATATGAAAAAAGGTAGTTTTAAAGTATAGCTCAAACAAAATGTAGTAAACCCACTAAACTTTTACTGATATTAATATACAGCTTTTCCTATGGTTTGTTACAACTAGTTGTAATACTTAACGAAACTTGAATCAAACATATTTTTAGTAAAATCACACTGAACGTTTAACGATTTTTCTTTTACAACATCGTATAAGTAGATATATGTTTCTTCAAAGCTTCCTTTACAATTTTGGAACACAACAATATTATTTCCGATGTCAAATGCATAAATATTGCAAAATGATAGAAAAGGAATCTTAATATCTGAAAAAATGTTTGTGAAGTTTCTCGAACAAGCGTCAATTCTTCACAATTTGTTGTTTTCTCTCCACCAATAACAAACATTTTATTACCCATACTAACTGCAGCATGATTACATCTTTTTTCAATCATATCAGGTAAATATATCCATTTATTTTCATGAAAATCGTATGCTTCTACTGATTTCAATTCTCAATGATATGACTCCAGTAACATTTTTTTTACCTTCAAAAAATGTACAAGTGGCACAATATCATGCTACGTCTAAATCTGCTATATCATTCGATATATTACTATTGATAACATAGGTATAAGACGAAGTAAGATATTCTTATAATATATCCTCCAATTAAAAACAACTTAACCATGAGTAGACTAACACAATGACAAGACCTTTCATTCATTTGAAGATATTGATGAGTCCAAGTTTTAGTTTTATCTGAATAAACTTCAAGAAACAGAAATGATTCATCTAAAAACTCATTTAGTTCTTTACTATCACCAACAGCGAGAATATTAGATTTAATGGTAACTGAAGAAAATTGATAACGTGGTTTAACCATAGAAGGGAATTTGTTCATTTTAAAATTAGAAGTCTCCAATTCTAAGACTTCGTTCGTAATATTTCCGTTCTTGTCTTTCCATCCACAGATCAAAATACTGAAGCCTTCTTTGTTACAATACCTATTTTCATACAAAACTCTTGGTACATAAAAATGAATTAAAATGTTGTTCTCAATTACCATAGACATTCTCATGAAATAATCTAGTCTTAGTCTACTTAATCTAACTTAGAACTAGACACATTAAGAACAAAACTATTAAATGTTTTATTTAAAAATGCATTTATTTAAGAATAAGCAATTTAAAATTACACTTAGTTAATATTAACTTGTTTCTTAACAAGTGTTACGTAACTAATTGAAGGTTGGTAAAAGTTTATATGATAAAACTTAAGAAAAAATATTTCTATCTCCACACCCCTTTGAGTTTATACAAAAAAATCATAAATATAAAAAAAAGCACTGTGTATCTTTTAGATGAATAAAAGTTAATACACTAAACAAATAGTATTGTATGTAATCGAATAATCTAAATAAACAGTAGTTATGAACAACATATAATTTCTGGCTAAAACTATTTAAATAAGTAGACTTATTTTAAAATAAGATTTAGAAAAAAAAAACTACTTTGAAGATATGATGAATTTAAGTAGGCAAAAGAAAAGGTTATAAAAAAAACACACTTCACTGATTTAATTGAAAAAAGTAATCATCGTTTACTAAAATGTGTTAAATTGAAAGTCTTGAGTTGTTGGATAGTTGAAATTATTGTAGTAGTTCACACTAATCAAAACGCTACAAATGGTGTATCAAAATGTTTACTAATATGTTGTAGATACTTTATCAAATTTGTACTAATTATAATGAAAATTCCGTGTATTATTTTATTATCATTTATCTTAAACTTTTAAACATATTTAAAAAATGATAATAAATCATTTTCATAGTTTCAAGTAAAAAAGTTTAAATATGTTCTTAAATTCAATAACTCAAAGGTTTATTTGTTATATATTATAATATTATTATTTTTTCTTTAATTTTACTTTGTCTATTATTTTAAGTGAATGTTAATAAAAACAGTATTAAAGCTAATATCTACAGCTAATATAGCTAATATCAACTTATTTTTATCAAAGTTATTTTTTTAGTTTGTATAGAGTTGTATTGAATTTTTGAAATAAAGTCGTGTTTATTGACCACAAATTTTATAAAAAATATATGTTTTTTCTATACTTCATTCTTATTTTTTTACAAATAAATTTCCATTTTATTAACTTTTCACATTTAGTTCGTACTTAATGCGGTTGCGTACCTTATTGATGTCCCTACTGTACAATCAATTTTTATTTGTAATAAAGAAATACTTATTTTATGTTTTACTTTAATTAACAAAAAAGTCAAAACATTTCTAATAAAAAATAACTAACAAATCTTTACAGCTTATTAAATGCATACTTTTAGCTAACACTAAGCAAATCAAATAGTTGCTAGAATTTTATTAGTTTAAGCTTTTAAAAAACTTTATTATTTACAAAATTTTAACGTTGATCAATTGTAATTTTTTAATAAATGTTTTTGAGCAAAAATAGTTTACTTTTATTTTTTTATTTTAATAAGTTTTGTCTGAAAACTTGCAAATGTTTTTTTTTAATTATTAATAGAACTTATATACTAATGACGTCAATTACTATTGCTGGCTTACAGACAAATTCAAATAAATTTTATTCTTTTAATTTTTCATTTTCCAGTTTTTACTATAATTTTGTAAAACTTGTTTAAGCTTTTGTGAGTAAATGTAAAAAATTACGGCTTATACGTCATTATATATTATTTTTACTAAATTATTTAGGTTTTTCAAACTATTTTTTTTATCGATTTTTGGCATAAGATAGAAAGAAATTGTCCTCGTTTATTAAATATCGCCCCTTAACTTATTAATTAAAAGCTAATAAAATAAAAATTCAACGTCCCCTTAGCTTATCGAAACCGCTTCTAATAAATTAACGGTATTTTGCAACAAATTTAACAGTAAAATGAGTCATTAAAAATGAATAATTGTGCACGACTAATAGAGATGACAAATATAAACCATTAAACTAAACTCTAAAATTTAGTTTATTCAATTTCAATAAAAGCTTTTCAGTTATATAATAAAATACTAATTAAAAACTAAATTAAGTTATCAAACTAAGCTTTACTATTAAAAATGTTTTTTTTTTTCCAAATAAAATTTAAATTAATTAGCTCAAAATTTAGATTATAATGAATAATATATATCAATTTATCACCTCAACCGCTAATTTATCATTCATTTATCTAATATAGTTTTAGCTAAAGCATTGCTACTTTTCTAAAAAATAAGTTTAAACTATGAATTCTTTCTAATTATAAATTTATAAAACTAACATAATGACAGATTCTTTTATCAGTACGCGTGTTTTGACGAGTCCAAAATTTATTTTTTTAGAATAAATTTCAACATTAACAGCTAATTCTCATTCAATTCTACTCTATCACCAATAACAAGTATGTCAGATTTGATGGTAGCTAAATTAAATTTTAATCGGGTTATATAATTTGAATAAAAGTATGAACTTTTTCAAATTCTGAAACTTCGTTTGTAAATTATCAACTTATGTATTTTTCTACACAAATTAAAATACTTAAACTTTCTTGGCCACAAGTTCTGTTTTCCCTTGAAACTGTTGATACTTGAAAAACAAATGACTTGTTTTTTTCTTACCATTATAAATATAAAAACTTTTTATTTAGGTCAAAGGTTTATGAAATAATCCCTTCAGCACGTTTATTTTAGTAATTGATAAATTTAACTACTAACTTTTTTTTTCACACGTTTTATATGTTAGGCAATGTTTTTTTTTTGTCTCAGAACCAAACTTAAATTTGTTAATACTCTACAAAAACATTTAAACAGGTAAAAAACTATTTTAATATTTATACATATTTTTTTTACTTGTTTACAAAATCACAATAAACAATACAACAATACACATGAGACAAAATTAAGGTCAATAATCACGCGTGTTTCGATGAGTCCAAGTTTTACTTTTTTAGAATAAATTTCAACATTTACAACTAACTCATAATCAACTAAACTGTTATTTAATTAGACTCTATCACCTATAGCAAGTATATCAGACTTACAGGTAGCTAAATAAGATTATAATGGGGTTTTACCATTTGAATAAAACTATTAACTTTTAAACTAGGAATTTTCAATTCTATATCTTCGTTTGTAAATTTTCAATTTATGTCTTTTCCTCCACAAATCAAAATACTAAAGCCTTCTTGATTACAATATCTGTTTTCATACAAATATTTTGGCACATGAAAAGTAATTGACTTGTTTTTTTATATCATTTCAAGTAAAAATACTTTTTATTTATGTTAAAGCTTTATAAATAAAATCCCTTTCAGCACGTTATTTTTTTTTCAAAAATTTAAATACCTACTTTTTTTTAAATTTTATATGTAAGTCATTTGTTTTGCTTAAGAATCAAAATTAATTTGGTATTTGCTTCACAAAAAACTTTAAACATATTAAAAAAGTAAAAAATATTTTAATATTTTTTATTTGCTAACAACATCGCCATAAACATCACAACAATACACATAAGACGAGATTAAGTATATATGCTTTATTATAACAAAAACTAGAACTTTATTATAAGCAAAAATAGTCTTGTGATAATTATTAACATAAAAACTAAAATGTGATCTAAAACTAAAATTTAAATATATCAATCAAAGTAGGTTAGTTTTAAACTAGAACTCAAACATAATAAAATTATCTTCAAATTTTTTCTTCTTAATTATTTACATTTGTAAATATAGGTTCTTTTAGTAGGAGTACTTTAAAAAGTTTGAATGAAACATGGTTTTAGTAAAATCACACTGAATATTTAACCATTTTTCTTTATCGACATCATATAAGTAAACAACTGTTTCTGTTAGAGGTTTTTCAAACTCTTGAAATACCACAATGTTTCTGCCAATACTAAATGCTTGAAAATACCAACCTTTTATATTAGAAAATTTTATTTCCGAATCGATTTTTGTAAATTCCCTCGAACAACTGTCAAATACTTCACAACTTGTAATATATGCTCCACCAATAACAAATATTTTATTACCCATACTAACTGCAACATGAGAACGTCTCTTTTCAATCATATCAGATAAATAAGTCCATTTGTTTTCATGATGATCATATGCTTCTGCTGATTTCAACGGAGACAAATTATTTTCACCTCCAGTAACAACAAGTTTACCTTCAAAAACTGTACAAGCAGCACAAACTCTCGCTACACTTAAATACGCTATTTCATTCCATGTATTACTATTGATATCAAGGGTATAACACATACTAAGACTTTTATCACTTTTTATAATCCACCTTCTAATTAAATATAATTTATTCATGAATGAAATAATAAAACAACAAGACCGTTCTTTCATTTGCATATATTGATGAGTCCAAGTTTTAGTTTTTTCAGAATAAATTTCAGTTGACACAACTAAGTTATTTGAACTTTCATCAAAATTTATTCTATCACAAATAGCAAGTATATCAGATTTAATAGCAACTAAATCTAAGCAGAAATGCGTTTTTACCATTGACGGAAACTTGTTCACTTTAAAGCAAGGTGTTTTCAGTTCTAAAACTTCGTTTTTCATATTTCCATTTTTGTCTTTTCCGCCACAAGTCAAAATACTGAAGCCTTCTTGGTTACAATATCTGTTTTCGTACAAAACTGATGGTACATGAAAAGGAATTGACTCGTATTTTTCATGCATCATAGATATTTTGAAGAAAAAAGTCAGTCTAAAAAATAACAAAAATCAACCTTACGTCAACAATTTATTGTATTAGTAAAAATATATTCTATTTAAAGTATTCTTTATTAAAAATCATAAAAAGCCTTTGTTTTAACTTACGACCTGGTGCACGTAAAAAAAAAATAAGTCATAGATTTGTACACCATTTTAATACTTTTTATTGTCTTTATCTAGGACAAGACAGCAATTATTTTAGAATTTTGTTTAATTTTGAATAACAGTATGGCCGGTAAAAATTATAAATAAGTTATAAATGATGAGTATTTCATAAATTAACAAAAACTTTGCTTAAAGAAAAGCTGAGTTTAAAAATAAGAATATATAGTTTTCTCTCTGTTTATATTTCAGATTGGAAAAGTATAGATACACATTAAAAAGTATATTATATCATACAAAACAAAAAAAACATTAAAGTGAGTAGAACATAAATTAAATTTAATAATTACTCATAATTTTCTAATTTTTTAATAACTATTTATTGCCATACTAGATATACTAGAAAAAAAAATGATGTAAAAGGATTTCAGTAAATAGAAATATAAAAACAAAAAAAAAATTTGCTGATTTGATAAATACCAATAATCATTTAACTTAAAAACATTCAGAGTCAAAAATGTTTATTTAATGAGTGGTGAAAACTATTCTATAACTTGAAAAACTGTAAAATACAGTTGCTACTATTATACAGGTAGTTTCTACGGACTATCTTAAGAAAGTCAAATGTTTTCATTTAACGTCTTAAATATTTAAAACAACCAAAGTATGAGTGTATTTTATTTTTAGTTTCAAATAAAGGCAGTTATGCTTTAAAATAATACTACTTATTTACTACAAAAATAATGTTTAAAAAAATAGTTTAATGTTTGTTGTTAAACTCGAAATTTAAAAAAAGTAACCCTAAAAAAACTGCATGTTTCTTTAAATAGATTGCTTTAAGCTTTGTTAGTTTTTAACTATTTTACTCTAACCATATTAAAATTCTGATGAAAGTTCTTCTAAAACATTATAATTTATATAATTTTAAAAAAAATTCAAATTTTTTTCTAAAATCATCAATTAGGGTAAAACACTTTTTTACGCTGCATAGTTGATTTTGTTTTAAGTTCATAAGAGTTTTTATGTATCAGCTTCAAAGTTGTTTGATATTATGTATATTTGAAAAGCTCAATTATGTAAACTTCTGTTTTGTCATAGAAACTATAACATTTCAAGAGTAAGTATTCTTATTATGAGTTTTATTATGAGGTTTTAGTCCAATTTGTTGAGTAAAAACATGATTAGCAAAGCACTTAGTTTAATTATTTTAAATTTTAAGATATACTAACATATTTTTTTATAGAAAACTAATTAAAAATTCTTTGTATTTAAAGTGTATCAGTAAAGCAAAACATAAGTTTACTTATTTTTATTAAAACTTTAATTGTGTAAAATTTACTTAATTAAGCATAGTTTAATCAGATACGGTAAAAATAACATTAGTACTTCAAATATTTTTTAGTTGTTTTATTTGTAAAAGTAAATATTCTATTTTCAGTTCAACTTTTCTTGAGTATTGTTTACGTTGTAAAATAAACAAATCAAAAAAGACTAATAAGTTGCAAAACAAAATAAATAATGTACTTTAGAAAAAGTGAACAATTAATTAATTATACAACATTTATAATATTTTTTTAAATAATAGGTTCCGGTATAATGATAAAAGTATTGTTTTAATTGATGTTAGTATGAGCAAAATATTTATTGTTTTTAGTAGTTTCTAAAGATAAAATTGTAAGTTCTGAATATTGTTTAAACAATAACTTTGAGCTTGTATTAATTTTTTTTTTGATATTTTGTTAACTAAAAATTTAAAACGTTTTTTAAAGGACAGTTTAAGTTGTTTTAAAGTCTTAAGATGCAAAAAAAGTAAAATGTAAACAGGACTTTCATTTTATATTATAAAATTTATTGTTTTGATACATAACATTTCTCATTTTAAAATAATTTAAACAACTTAGAATGACTTAGGTGATTAAAAGCAGCCTTTCTTAATCTTAGCTGAGTAATTGTTTAACCTTTAAAAATAATATCAACTGTTTTAAAACTTTTAACTTAAGGTAAGTTTACAACAAATTTACATGTTTTAATGATTCTCGTAATTTAGTTTAAAGTTTTTTTAAATTACAACATTTAAGTACAACTTTTTAACTTTTATTTTCTTTTTATATGATACGTTATTGTTTTATTCAACGGCAATTACCTTTTAATATTTTGAAATTTTTAAAACGATTCTCTGTCGCTAATTTTTGTATAGGTCAACTTTTTAAACTATTTAAACGATTTTTTTTTCATTTAAAGACAATTAAATTTCAATATTTTGAGGTTATAAAAACAGTTTATGTTGCTAATATTTTATATAAGTCAACTCTTTTATTTATAACAAAATGTACACTTGTATACTATACATACTAGTTTACTAAAAGATTCTCAACTCAAATTTTTTTATTTAAGTCTACAATTTTTTTACTTAATTTTATATTCTAAGTTTTGAAACTTACTCGATGTTAAATTTAAATTTTAAAAGTTTGAAAAATGATATAACTTCTCGGCAGTGCAAAATATTAATTTGTTATTTTAAGAAGAAAACAAAAATATGCTAGTTTACATGAACTTCAATTTATTAATTTATTATTATCTTAATGAAGTGTTCCACAATTACTATATTTAGTTATATGTATTAGTATTTGAACGATACTTTATAAATCTATTACTATAACGGTTAAATTTGTAAGGCAAGCAAAGCCTTATTGTTATACATATGATTTTAGACTTTTTTACTAACCGAATTTTTTTTGTTTAAACTTCAGATCTAATACGAAAACATTATTCTTATAAACAAAAACTCTTATTCTCTAAATTTCAATGTACGTAATTTTTTTATCAATTTTTTTTTCATAAAACTTATCTTCTTAAACAGCACGCTCAAATTACATTTAAAAATTACGTCACCATAATTTAAAACTTCTGTTTGATAAAACTTTACAAACTGTTGTTGGTAAAATTCTGTCCAATTGCAATTTCTAAACAACTTTTTAATGATCAACAATAGTTTACTTATAGTTTATTGATTTTAAAAAATTAAAATATAAAAATTTGTAAAAACCCGTTTTGCTGATTCAAACTTAAGTATCCTAATAACATCTCACACTAATGTTGACTTCCGAACAATAATATAAATATTTATAATTTTAATGTTTTTCATAAAAACTTGTATTCTCTATAAATGTAAAGCAATACCGAGCCTATACAAAAAGTGTTGTTAAACTACAGTTTTATTAATACTAAGTTTTCATATAAATATTAACTGAAATAAAATAAACAAAATACTAACTAAAATATTATGAGGCTATTAGTTATTTCACACAAACGTTTTTCACAAACAATTTAAATTTTGCTTATAACATATTTTACAGATGTAAAAACAGTCAGGACTCAGGATTCTAGCTTGAAAGTTAGTAATTGATATTTCTTATTTTGTTGATATTTTCTTATAACTGGTATTTACTATGGATCACAATTGTTATTTTGAATAACTTGGTCCGCTGAAAATATTTGTTTTATAATGAGTGCTTCGACCAATTTTTCTAAGGAGTTAGGCTGATAAACTTTGGTTTAAATTAGTGACAATTAATAAATACATATTATTTTGTTAAAAAGGTAAGGCAATATTTTAACATTACGATAAATTATATTTAAATATAAATTAAACTCGATTATGTCAAATTAAAAGAATTTAGACAAGTTCTAGTTTTTAGAAATAATAATTACATATACACTTTCCAAAAACGTTAAACTAAGATTAAAAGAAAAAAGAACAAAATCGTAGAAATCCCGTGTGTTGGTTAAATAGAAAAATTTAAAAATAATATTTTATTAGTTTTGAAACATTAAGATGTAATCGCTAATAAACTATAATAATCTTTCAAATAAGTTTTTTTCGTTTTTATTTATTTAAGTAGTTTTAAATGAAAACACATTAGCAATAGTTGTAAAAGCACAAAAATTTAAACAAAAAAAGTGCAATAATTTTTTTTTGCTTACAGTAAGTATATAATTTACTTTATAGTTATACTACTATCCATTTAAAATACTAAATCAGTTAAAACTATTGTTTGTGAAAAACTTTTAAGAACTTGACTAAAATTAGAAAGTTAGTCTTTGTTTTAGCAAAAGAAGAAAACTGTTAAATGTTTTAAATGTTTAATCATCTTTTCCAACTTACGATTTAATTTTTATTAAATTAATATACTTACAAATATATAATTAGGAATAATTTATATTAAAATGATATAAAGTAATAGTTTAACTTATCTCTAACCTGTGCATGTATAACAGTCTACAACATAATTAAGGAAAAAAAAAACTTAAAATTAACAGTTCGTCTAATTGATTTTATGCTGCATATTTCATATCAACATATTCTTAATAACCCCGTAAGTTTTTCTTAAGAATGCGTCTATTTAAAATAATAATTAAGAAGTTATTACTTAAAAAACAAATTTTCTTTTTTTATTATTGTCTTCTAAAAGTTTGTTCTTTGCAATGAACTACATATGATTATATAAAACAAATATTTTAAGTTTAGTTAAAAATAAAGTAATCCAAAAATTGCTTTATTAAATATAAAGACATTAAATAGCTGTGTTACTTTATACTTATATTTACTAAACAAAATAAAATTTATTTATCAGTTTAACCTTTTTTATTGAACATAAGCGAAGCAAAGCAACCAAAACAAATATTTGAGAGCAAATTAAAAAGATATTTACGATTAACTCAAACAAAATTTCAAAAATGAATAACTCTTTTTGCAATTGTTCCTATAGCTTCTGAAATTCAAGTGTACTTTACATAGCTTGATTTGAACATGTTTTTAGTAAAATCACACGGAATATTTAACCATTTTTCTTTTTTAACATCGTATAAGTGAACAGCTGTTTGTGTAAGAGGTTCACCAGAATTTTGAAATACTACAACATTTTCACCAATGCTAAAGGCATTAAAGTACTGTCCATTTAAACAAGCAAATATTTCTGAATAGATTTCTGTAAACACTATTGAATAACTATCAAAACACTTCACAATTTGTATTAATTACTCCACCAATTACAAACAACTTATTACCCATACTAACTGCAGCATGATCCATTTTTCTTCAATCATATCAGGTAAATAAGTCCATTTGTTTTCATGATGATCGTACGCTTCTACTGATTTCAAATGACACCAATTATCTGAACCTCCAGTAACAACAATTTTACCTTCAAAAACTGTACAAGCTGCACAATCTCTTGCTACATTTAAATCTGCTATGTTGTTCAGTATTTTATTATTGGTGTCGTAAGTGTAACACGAACTAAAACTTTCATCATTGTTTACATTCAATCCTCCTATTAGATATAAGTTACTCATGAAAGAACTAACACAATAACAAGACCGGTTTTTCATTACTACATATTGATGAGTCCAAGTTTTATTTTCCTCAGAATAAATTTCAACAGATACAACTGACTCTTCATCTAAACTTTCATTTAGTTCTGCTATATCACCAATAGCAAATATATCAGATTTGATTTTGACTAAATTGAAGTAGCAATGCGGATTTAGCATATAAGGAAATTTACTCACTATAAAACTAGGTGGTTCAAATGCTAAAATTTCGTTTGTAATTTTTCCATTTTTGTCTTTTCCTCCACAAACCAAAGTACTAAAGGCTTCTTGGTTACAATATCTGTTTTTGTACAAAACTTTTGGTACATTAAATGAGTTCGACTCGTTTTTTTCATGCATCATAGATATTTTAAAGAAAAAAGTCAGTCTAAAAACAGTAACATAAATCAACCTTAATGTCAAAATATTAATTACATGTATTAGTGAGAAGATAGTTTTTCAAAAGTATTGTTTACTAAACGACATAAAAAGCGCTCAAATGTCAGGACTATCGACCTGGTGCACGGAATTCTTTTTTAGTTATACATTTGTACACCACTTTAATACTCTTATCATTATGTCTAGGACAAGACATCAATTATTATAGAATAATGTATGGTTTTGATTAGTATTTTATTTATTTGACAAATAATTACTAACAAGTGTTTAGTTTTAACAAAAAAAGGTATAATTTTCTCTCTAAATATCTTTTAGTTAACGAAAAAATTAATATACTTTATAACATATATTTCAATGCAGCCAGTATTTATCAGCTACAAATTCAAGAGAATGTAACTCATTGCAGTTACAGAGCAGCTTGTTTATCTGTCATGGAGTAACTTTTTCAGTGTAACTTAAATACATTTTAGTCTTGCTTAAAACTTTACATGAAGTAAACTACTTATAACACCTTCATTTTTCTTGTTTTAAAGTTGTCATAAATTATTTATATATAACTGACAAAATAGACTTAGTCTTTTGTATGTATGACTTTTTATATTTTTGATTGTTTTTAAGTTAAATGTTAAAAGTAAAGTATTTAGTTTTCTCTAACAATATGGTTGAAATTTTTTTGTCATGTTTTGTTACTAAATTTAAAGGTTAAAAGTAATAAAGAAGAATTTTTAAATTAGTTTTTTTTTAGAGACTGAAGACATTACCATTTTATCTGTATGCTGAGTTTCTGTTTTAGTTAATTACGTTGTCACGTTTTTAAACTAATAAAAAGTTCAATGTTTAAGTAGGGAGTTATTTATGTCTAAATATATACATAAACCTTCTACGTTAGTTTATAGAATTTAAAGTTTCAATAAATTTCAAAATATGTATAGGTTAACCCATAAAAACATTAATATAAAAATACTGAACAAAAAAAAAAAATTATTCACACAACGTTTTGCTGATTTCTTACAAAAAATAGTTTATAATATACTAAATGTTTTGAAATTTATAAAATGAAGTAAGTGCGGTAAACATTTATTGTGATTGGTAAACATACACATTACAAAAATCACTTACCTACTTTTGAAGTAACTGTTTAAAATAAAATAAAATATTATTATTATTTAATATTATAAAATATTAAATTAAACTATTATTAAAGTTTTAGTCAGCAAAAATGTTATTCAAAATTAAAATACATATAAAATCTAGAAACTCTTATGTTAATATTTTCGGTTCACTATTTCTTTGTCAAACATAAAAAATGCGATATTAAAAAATATTTATTTAGTAAACTGTGTATATATGTAAAGAGCTGTTTCATTTTTTTTGGGAAAAAATAGAGTGGAAGTAAATTCAATTATTGAAATACAGAATACAAAATCCAGCAATAAATATCATGTAGGAAATAATAATTTCTTAATGTAGTTAATTTAATTTACAAAATCAACTGATCTTATTTATTAAAATTATGGATAACTATCACTTTTAAAATGAAGCTAAAATAAATTATAAAGTGCTTAATTTAAAAACTATTTTTTTATTAGTATTTTAATGAGGGTATCCAGATATATAATATTTAAAATAAAAATACATTATAAATGGTTGCTCATTACAGAAAATCAAATAGTCTTTTGCATTTATAATGCGAATACTGTCTTTTAATCACAAATATTCTGAATTTTAACAGTTAGAAATATTTTTATATGTTGAAACAAAAACATATTGATACTAATTAAAAACCAAAATAAATGTTGTGTACTTTTTTAAATATACCGACAAATATTAACTTAATTTTATAAATTTAAACTTTTACAGAATTTCTAGAAACTTTAAAAAAACTTGAGTTAATTTTATGTTAGGTGATAGAGATCTGGTTAAATAAAGTTTTAAAGAATATAACACTGACTATTTGAACAGTATGCTGTAATTTAAGTAATTTTCAAATTAGTGCAAGTATATATGCCATATTTTAATTTGTTTATAAATTGGTTCATTGAAGTTGTTTCCTAGGTTATTTGTTACATAAAAAAAATATTTGGTTAAAACAACTACATATTACAGTATTCATTGACTAAACATTTTTTTTAAATTTAATGGATATTTGAAACAGTCAATGAAATACCACGACAAAACTTACCAAATGTTGAATAAATTAATGATTAAGTTATTGAAACTCAAAAATAAGTTATAGCTGTAAATATATTTAATTTTTTTTTTGTTTAAGAGATACTTAATACAAATAAAAAATAATAAATAAGTTTTAAAAGAGGTGCTGAATTTCTAATGCTTTTTTTTTTTTCTTTTTTTAAGTTTAATTTAAATAGTAGCAAAGCTAATAAATAAGTTTAAAGTTTATATTAAAATCATTATCAGTTATAACTAAAAAAAACGACATTTAAATAATTAAGTGACATAAACAAAATAAAAACCCACTAACTGTAGCTGTTTTAAATAGATTATACTAACAGCAGTATTTCGTTGACAAATGTATGAACTGCTGATTAT